>NC_134406.1:253664591-253964591 GCF_038048845.1 Mixophyes fleayi
GAATGAAATGTTGTTATTTTTCTCTTACTACACAGAATCTGCTGCTTTGCTCTAAAGCAAAGAAATTCTAGGACATTTTGCTTGTTTATGCAAGTGTTTTTGTAATAGCTAATTCATTTAAGCATACAGATACACAGACGGCAGTGGGATGACCAGCCAACCCACACAGATGTACACCTCCAATCTGGCATCCCATAACATTCATAAAATATGTCAACACGGCTTGGAGTTTGGCCATGGTTTATGTTAAACTATTTTTGCTTCTATCATAGAAGCAAAACATTTCATGTTCTTAAAATTTATGTTTAGAAAAAAAAAAGAAGAGAAAAAAATTAAACCTATAAATGCTTGGACACATCAATCTGAACCTTGTAAAATCACGTAAAGCTGTCAACAAAAGAGATAAACAAAAATATACAATGTGGTCATATAGATCCATTTATTCAATCCATTTTAGTAAAATACTTTTAAAATGGCTTTTAAGCTATTGTTTTACACTTTGTATTTAATCTTTATTGGTAACCATCTATGTACAGTAATGATAGATAGATAGATAGATAGTAAGATAGATGGATAGATGGATAGATGGATAGATAGATAGATAGATGTGAAATAGATTGATCCTGGAAAATCTGTTAGGCTTCAGTCTGTTAAATAAAGCATAAATTCTGCTACCATTATTTTTTTTATTATTTTGAAAAATAACAATGATGTACAGATAAGAATCAACAATTAGTACACTGCAGGATTAGAAACAAAAACAGAGGACAATACATATCATGGGCAAATGTCAATGTAGCAGAAAATATTTGAGTAGCAAATATCAAAGACAACAACAGATTGTCATTGAACAAAACAGGTAAGTATACAATTGTTATCAAAATTACTCAAGAATCTATAACATTTTATAATAGTATAGCATGGGGGGGGGGGGGGGAAGCACTGGTGGTCTCCGAAAAAAAAAGAGAAAACATTCTTCCCTTTATGCTCTTATTTCCTTCCTTTTTTTCTTTAAAAGAAAAAGAAATAAATAAATATAAAAGAAATAAAAGTTTCGAAGGAGAATACTACCCAGGTACTCTGGAAAGGGAGACAGCATCAGGAGTTGGCCACCTATGAACATAGGGAGTTCTTCTTAGGAGGGAGGAGTAGGTACAAGAGGTATGGGGTTATAAGTAAAGCCAAGGAGCCCAAATCTGGTGAAATTTATCATCCTTATCATGTAGGTGGTATGTAATCTGTTCTACCATTATTTTTAAGCACCTAAATACAATTGCCTAATATTTATTACTGGAATAAGCAAGTACCCAACCACCATTTCAATTTAATACCTTCATTATATTATGTGGATACCACCACATTTGGATGTGCACTACTAGGAATGGTTAATATATTATTCTACTATATTCTTACACTTATCCAGTTATTAGATTATTTTTACATAAACTCATATAGCCAAATAATGATATTTTTTCTGTGAGGAGTGGGGGGTACTTGGTGACGGCCGTATAGGGGTTTTTGTGATTGGGAGGAGAAGCTGAGACTGGAGATTGCTATTCCGGCCCAACAGAACTACCAAGGACTAAGAACGTGGACATTCTTCCAGTTCCAGCAGCCTTGGATGTCTGTTATGGTGTGGCGGAGTCTAGTACTATCGAAAGGCCATATCAAAATGACTTTTTCAGAGTACCCAAGCTCCCAGTTGGCTGCAGATACCAAAGACCTTTCCAACAACAATGAGGACTTTTGGTACAACTCTCTAGATATGCTATGTGGTATTCCTGCTGTTAGCATGAGATACTGCAATTTAGTGTGTTAAATATTTATCAGGTGAATAAGAGATATAGTGGGATGACTAAAAGTAACTAATAATAATAATAATAATAATAATAATAATAATATTTAGCCACTACATTGTTTTGCCACGACTATACAATGCAGTTACTCTAACAGGCATCTTGCTATGCAGCCTTTTCGGCATAAATGTACGGAGTTAAACCTTAGACATATAGTCTCCACCGATACATAAAATACGTCCCAGAGCGGAGTTCATGAGGCTTCCTTCTTTAACCACACCTAAGCAACATAAGTAACACAATTTAGTAATCCACAAATCCATGTTAGTCACTTAAATGAGTGCAATTCTATCACCAACTTAAACATGCGTTTATAGTAAATATCTGTATCACTATATATTATTCACAGACACAGCATAGCAGGTATCCTAGAGGTGAGACTTACAATAGATCATATATACTGTACATGTAATTTCCTTCCAACCACTTACACACAGATTCTGCTATATATTTATACTGTACAAATCATGATAAACTTAGATACACAGGGACAAATATACTTATACCAGGAAACATCACATGCAGTTGGGGAGGTTCATTAAGATGTTATATTCTGGAAACTTCGCACTGCTAATTCACATGACTAAGGTTTTATACAGAAGATATAAGGGGGGTGTTTCTCCTTCAGCCCCAGTCCTTATCTCCATGTAGGGCATCTCTTTTGTTACATAGGAAGTGAACTATTCGATTACATCTCTATAGGGTTATACTTCAATCTGTAAATATGCATATTTATTAGGTACACTCAAAATAAAGAGCCTGGCTGTCACGGGCACTAGGAGTCTTTACCCAGGGATCACCAGGTGGTAGGCTTACCAGAGCAATGTAGATGGTAACAGGGTACTCTGGTAGCGGGGTGATCACGGAACAGGAAACAGCAGATTATGAGATGCTCAGGAAAGTCTATGACTAGCAGCACTGGTAATATGGAGGTAATAGTACACGAGGAACTGTAGGACAAGGACACGTGTAGGTAGTCAGTGGTCTGCGATAGCAAGTTGTACCACTGCTATAGTGAGGAGGAATGTCCAACAGAAACGAGGAGGTGATGAGAGTCAGCGGTCTGCGGATAGCAAGTTGTACCGCTGTCTGAGTGAAGGAATGGAATCCAAGTGGAGGTATCCGGGGAGTCAGTGGTCTGCGATAGCAAGTTGTACCACTGCTATGTGAGAGGATACTGGAACAGGTGATACCGGAAACAGGGATCAGTGGTCTGCTACTAGCAAGTTGTACCACTGAATATATATGTGAGGAGGTGCACGGGGAGAGACTGCCACACAGGATATACACAGGCACCTTATATACGATCCACAGTAACATGCACAATATATATATAAATGACTGAACAGGTCTGCAAATATAGGAAGTCTCTTGAAGCAGTCCAGCACAAGTTAACACAGTCAATGATGGCAATAGACTCAGCGTATAGCAGACTCCAGAGGAGAACCAACACAGTCCAGCAAGATATGCAATACACCAGCACAGTCAATGAGAAGTATGCATACCGTGGTTCAGAAGCAGGTAGTCAAATAGGAGTGCAGGGATACCTGAGCGGCAGGAGGCCGGCTGGATGAGAAGTCCCAGGATACCTGAGGCAGCGGTCAGTAGGTGCAGCGCACAGATAAGTAGACCAACAGGGACACGAATCCACAGGAATCAATAACACGTGGAACTGGACTCACGCAGAACCCAGGAGAGTGGCGATGATCCAGCAGAGGAGTAGTAGATGAAATATAAATCCAATGCAGACAGGAGGGTAGACCTGCGGGACACGTGAAGGCGTGGAGAGCGGATCAGCAGTAGATGGATGATAGCGCGGTCAGCAGCAGCAGGACTCTGCGGTACACGGAGGTAACCAGTAGCAACCAATAGTTGTCAGTAGCGATGGCACACGGGATAGCAGAGCAGACCAGGAGCTGTTGATCACGGAGAGTAGCAAATGGCAATGAGAGCAGCAGTCTCGAGGAAACACAGAAGAGCTGAGAAGAGACTGCAGTGTACAGGAGCAGCGGATAGGAATCAGCTAACTTGTCACGATGATGAACACAGGCGAGTTGTAGGCTGGAGGCTGTAGTGCACGGAAGCAGCGGGTAGACATCAGCTAACAATCCCGATGATGAACACAGACGAGTTGTAGGCTGGAGGCTGTAGTGCACGGAAGCAGCGGATAGACAACAGCTAACAGTCACGATAATGAACACAGGCGAGTTGCAGGCTGAAGGCTTGTAGTGCACGGAGGCAGCGGATAGGAATCAGCTCACTGACTTGATGAGGAACAGGTGAGTGGATGTAAAGTAACGGTTGGAGTGCACAGAGGCAGCGGGTAGGAATCAGCAAACAGTCACAGTGAAATATAATAGCGATGAAGTGGATTAGAGGACTGAAGTGCACGGAGGCAGCGGATAGGAATCAGCAAACAGTCACAATAATAAGTAGTAGCGTTGAAGTGGTTTGGAAGACTGTAGTGCACGGAGGCAGCGGATAGGAATCAGCTAACAGTCACGATGATATAGTTGATGGTAGAAGTGGTATGGGGACCACAGTAGTAGAAGTGGTTTGGAAACCACAGAGGTAGAAGTGGTTTGGAAACCACAGGAATCAGCAGCGCTGAAAACACGAGGAATACAGGAACACCTTCAGAGACTCATAGGGAATGAGACTCCAAGATCAGGCAACGTGGTGTTGACCACAGGTGCTTAATATAGGGAGTGTTGCCTGATCTGCCAATTGAGTTAAAGGGACATACACAGAAGTATAGGAAAGGGCTGCGCATGCGCAGACCCTCAGGATGGAGGACGACCACGGTTCCTAAATGTCCGGGAAGAGGCACTCACGGTACGGTGAGTGACAGTACCCCCCCTTTTAAAGGTGGGCACAGAACGCCTGGAACCGGGCTTGTCCGGATTTTTGGAGTAGAACTTCTTCAAAAGGGCAGGAGCATTAAGATCTTCGGCTTTGATCCAAGAGCGCTCCTCAGGACCAAAGCCCTTCCAATGAACGAGGAAACGGAGGACTCCTCGCGAAATTTTTGCATCCAATACCTCAGTAATCTCGAAATCCTCCTCCTGATGAACTTGAACTGGCTGCGGAGCTGAGGGAGGAGTTGAGAAACGGTTGATGATAAGAGGTTTGAGTAAAGACACATGGAAGGCATTGGAAATCCGAAGATTCTTAGGAAGAAGAAGTTTCACACATACTGGATTGATTACTTGAATGATCCTATATGGACCAATAAAACGAGGGGCGAATTTCATAGATGGAACCTTCAAACGAATGTTTTTAGTAGATAACCAGACACGATCTCCAATTTTTAGTGGTGGAATAGCCCGCCTCTTCTTATCTGCGAAAGATTTATATTTGATAGATGTCTTCTTTAAACAGGTTTTGACCTGAGACCAGATATTTTTAAAGGTCTGACAAGCGATCTCCACCGCAGGAACTTGGGTGGGCGGGAGGGCAGGAAATTCCGGAAAAGACGGATGGTGACCGTAGACCACAAAAAATGGAGTTTTGGATGATGACTCATGATACATGTTGTTATGGGCGAATTCAGCCCAAGGGAGCAACTCTACCCAGTTGTCTTGATTGGCTGATGAGAACATCCTTATAAAAGTCTCAAGATCTTGATTGACACGTTCAGTTTGTCCGTTAGATTGCGGATGGTAAGAAGATGAGAGTGCTAATCGTATGCCCAAGGTTTTACAAAGGGCTCGCCAGAATCTGGAAACGAATTGTACTCCTCTATCCGACACAATCTCAGACGGACATCCATGAATACGGAAGATCTCTTTAATGAAATGTTCAGCCAGAATGGATGAGGAAGGCAAACCAGCCAGAGGAATGAAATGAGCCATCTTCGAAAATCTGTCCACCACCACCCAAATAGTGTTATGATTCTTACTAGGTGGTAAGTCAGTAACGAAATCCATACTAATATGGGTCCACGGTTTGGACGGAATGGGTAGTGGTCGCAGCAACCCTGCTGGAGTTCTGCGGGAGGATTTAAACTGGGAACATAGCTCACAGGAAGCAATGAACTCTTTGACGTCTCTCCTCATTGAAGGCCACCAGTAACTTCGAGAGAGAATCTCAAAGGTCTTGTGTTCACCGGCGTGCCCAGAAAAACGAGAGGCATGGAACCACAAAAGGATTTTCCTCCTTAGAGTAGGAGGCACGAGGGTCTTCCCAAATGGTAGCGTTTTGGTGGATGAAGCAGCCAGTGAGATACATTTGGGGTCTAGAATGGTATGGTTGGAAACCTCTTCTATATCAGAGGACGTCATAAAAGCTCTAGATAAGGCGTCAGCTTTTTTGTTCTTGGCAGCTGGTTTGAAGGTTATTATTAATTCAAAACGGGAAAAGAAAAGAGACCATCTTGCTTGACGAGGGTTCAAGCACTGGGCAGACTGGAGATATGACAAGTTCTTATGATCTGTGAAGATCGTCACCGGATGGCGAGCTCCTTCCAGTAAGTATCTCCATTCCTCTAATGCAGCTTTGATAGCCAGTAACTCCTTGTCTCCGATAGTATAATTCTTCTCTGCGGGCAGGAGACCCCGAGAATAAAAGGCACAAGGATGAAATTTTTGCTGTTCCGAGCGTTGGGAGAGAATAGCTCCTAAGCCCACATTAGAGGCATCTACTTCCAGGAAGAAGGGGAGTGTCACATCAGGCTGTCGAAGGATTGGAGCCAAAGAGAAGGACTCTTTTAGTATTTGGAAGGCTTGAAGAGCCTCAGGTGACCATTGCTTAGGATTAGCCCCCTTCCTAGTCAAGGCCACAATAGGAGATGCAATGGAAGAAAAGTCTTGAATGAAGCGTCTATAGTAATTGGCAAAACCTAAAAAACGCTGGATGGCACGAAGAGTAGTTGGCTGGGGCCAATGTAGTACAGCATTCACCTTGTCGGGATCCATTTTCAGGCCAACTCCGGAAACTATATACCCCAAGAATGGAATCTGGGGTAATTCGAATGAACATTTTTCTAATTTACAGAACAATGAATTTTTCCGTAGCCTGGAAAGGACTTCTGCCACATGTTGGTGGTGAGAAGGCAGGTCCTGTGAAAAGATCAATATGTCGTCCAGGTAGACGACGACACATACATATAATAAGTCCCGGAAGATCTCATTAATGAACCCTTGAAAAACAGCGGGGGCATTACACAGCCCGAAAGGCATTACCAGATATTCGTAATGCCCGTCTCTGGTGTTAAACGCTGTCTTCCATTCGTCACCGGAACGAATTCTGATTAAATTGTAGGCACCACGAAGATCCAACTTAGTAAAGATACGGGCTCCCTTGATGCGATCGAATAGCTCAGTGATCAGCGGAATGGGGTACCGATTCTTGATAGTAATGGCATTGAGTCCACGAAAATCTATGCAAGGGCGTAAAGATCCATCCTTCTTTTTAACGAAGAAGAACCCAGCTCCAGCGGGAGAGGTGGAAGGTCGAATAAACCCACGCTGGAGGTTCTCCTGTATATACTCAGATGTAGCTTTAGTTTCAGGTAACGAGAGTGGATAGACCCGGCCCCTGGGTGGAGTCTTGCCAGGTAGAAGATCGATCGGACAATCCCAAGAACGATGAGGAGGAAGACGTTCAGACTGAGCTTTATCAAAAACATCGGTAAATGAAGCATATTGAGGAGGGAGTCCCGGTGAGGTAGATGAGATGGAAGATTGCTGTACTTTGAGAGGAATGACTTGGGAAAGGCAACGATGGTGACATTCAGACCCCCAAGACGTGACTTGAGGGGTGCGCCAGTCAATCTGGGGAGAGTGACACTGAAGCCATGGAAGGCCTAAGACAATTGGACTTGTCGTAACAGGAAGGATTAAAAACGATATTTCTTCATGATGCAGGGCACCAATCTGAAGGGTTACTGGAGACGTACTCTGAGTGATGAGACCGTTGATGAGACGTGATCCATCTATAGCCGTCACAGTAATGGGTGTTTTTAAGGTAATCACAGGTAGAGACCATTGATTTACTAATGATTTGGAAATAAAATTTCCTGCTGCTCCGGAATCAATCAATGCCTGTGACTCAAAGGTTTTGGTAGCACAGGAAATCGTAACGTCAAAGGCACAGACTTTAGATTTCATGGAAGATGGAGAGGACTCCAGGGACCCTAACTTCACCTCTCCAGAACTAGTTAGGGCCTGGCATTTCCCGATCTCTTAGGGCAAGAGCTGAGCATATGAGTGGAATCGGCACAATAGATACAGAGTCTATTCTTTACTCTTCGTTTCCTCTCCTCTGAAGATAATTTGGAACGTCCTATCTCCATGGGAATCACAGAGGGTGAAACTGGACGAAATTGAGGGTTAGAACGAAGAGGTGTTTTAGCCGAAGTTGTTTTCTCAGCCTCTCTTTCACGAAATCTCATATCAACACGATGGCAAAGAGAGATCAGATCTTCAAGTGACGAAGGAAGCTCCTGGGTAGTCAGTGCATCTTTAATTTTATCGGAGAGCCCCTGCCAGAAGGCGGCAACTAGAGCTTCAGTGTTCCACTGAAGTTCAGAGGCTAAGATCCTAAATTGAATGACGTACTGTCCTACTGTATGAGATCCTTGTCGCAGACGGAGGATGCTGGAAGCAGCGGAGGTCACACGACCTGGTTCATCGAACACACTTCGAAATGTGGCAATGAATTTGGCACTATCTTGCAATATTGGGTCGTTTCTTTCCCACAGAGGGGAGGCCCAAGCCAGGGCTTGTCCAGAAAACAAAGAGATAAGATAGGCCACTCTGGAACGATGGGTAGAAAAATTTTGAGGTTGGAGCTCAAAATGGACTGAACATTGGTTAAGGAAACCCCTACAAGTTTTGGGGTCCCCATCGTACTTTGACGGAGTAGGCAGGTGAAGCGTAGAAGCTGTAGACACCTGGGATGGCACTGGGGAAACGGAGGAAAGCACAGGAGCCTCGGTAGTAGCTGTCACTGTCTGTCCAGATGTTCCTTGGGAGGTTAACGATTGATAACACTGAAGTAACAGCTGTTGGCGGGCATCCTGTTGCTCTACACGGCTGACCAGATGCTGCAGCATCTCTTTGGCTGTAGGTTCCGTATCTGGGTCTGTCATGGCCTGATCTTACTGTCACGGGCACTAGGAGTCTTTACCCAGGGATCACCAGGTGGTAGGCTTACCAGAGCAATGTAGATGGTAACAGGGTACTCTGGTAGCGGGGTGATCACGGAACAGGAAACAGCAGATGATGAGATGCTCAGGAAAGTCTATGACTAGCAGCACTGGTAATATGGAGGTAATAGTACACGAGGAACTGTAGGACAAGGACACGTGTAGGTAGTCAGTGGTCTGCGATAGCAAGTTGTACCACTGCTATAGTGAGGAGGAATGTCCAACAGAAACGAGGAGGTTATGAGAGTCAGCGGTCTGCGGATAGCAAGTTGTACCGCTGTCTGAGTGAAGGAATGGAATCCAAGTGGAGGTATCCGGGGAGTCAGTGGTCTGCGATAGCAAGTTGTACCACTGCTATGTGAGAGGATACTGGAACAGGTGATACCGGAAACAGGGATCAGTGGTCTGCTACTAGCAAGTTGTACCACTGAATATATATGTGAGGAGGTGCACGGGGAGAGACTGCCACACAGGATATACACAGGCACCTTATATACGATCCACAGTAACATGCACAATATATATATAAATGACTGAACAGGTCTGCAAATATAGGAAGTCTCTTGAAGCAGTCCAGCACAAGTTAACACAGTCAATGATGGCAATAGACTCAGCGTATAGCAGACTCCAGAGGAGAACCAACACAGTCCAGCAAGATATGCAATACACCAGCACAGTCAATGAGAAGTATGCATACCGTGGTTCAGAAGCAGGTAGTCAAATAGGAGTGCAGGGATACCTGAGCGGCAGGAGGCCGGCTGGATGAGAAGTCCCAGGATACCTGAGGCAGCGGTCAGTAGGTGCAGCGCACAGATAAGTAGACCAACAGGGACACGAATCCACAGGAATCAATAACACGTGGAACTGGACTCACGCAGAACCCAGGAGAGTGGCGATGATCCAGCAGAGGAGTAGTAGATGAAATATAAATCCAATGCAGACAGGAGGGTAGACCTGCGGGACACGTGAAGGCGTGGAGAGCGGATCAGCAGCAGCAGGACTCTGCGGTACACGGAGGTAACCAGTAGCAACCAATAGTTGTCAGTAGCGATGGCACACGGGATAGCAGAGCAGACCAGGAGCTGTTGATCACGGAGAGTAGCAAATGGCAATGAGAGCAGCAGTCTCGAGGAAACACAGAAGAGCTGAGAAGAGACTGCAGTGCACAGGAGCAGCGGATAGGAATCAGCTAACTTGTCACGATGATGAACACAGGCGAGTTGTAGGCTGGAGGCTGTAGTGCACGGAAGCAGCGGGTAGACATCAGCTAACAATCCCGATGATGAACACAGACGAGTTGTAGGCTGGAGGCTGTAGTGCATGGAAGCAGCGGATAGACAACAGCTAACAGTCACGATAATGAACACAGGCGAGTTGCAGGCTGAAGGCTTGTAGTGCACGGAGGCAGCGGATAGGAATCAGCTCACTGACTTGATGAGGAACAGGTGAGTGGATGTAAAGTAACGGTTGGAGTGCACAGAGGCAGCGGGTAGGAATCAGCAAACAGTCACAGTGAAATATAATAGCGATGAAGTGGATTAGAGGACTGAAGTGCACGGAGGCAGCGGATAGGAATCAGCAAACAGTCACAATAATAAGTAGTAGCGTTGAAGTGGTTTGGAAGACTGTAGTGCACGGAGGCAGCGGATAGGAATCAGCTAACAGTCACGATGATATAGTTGATGGTAGAAGTGGTATGGGGACCACAGTAGTAGAAGTGGTTTGGAAACCACAGAGGTAGAAGTGGTTTGGAAACCACAGGAATCAGCAGCGCTGAAAACACGAGGAATACAGGAACACCTTCAGAGACTCATAGGGAATGAGACTCCAAGATCAGGCAACGTGGTGTTGACCACAGGTGCTTAATATAGGGAGTGTTGCCTGATCTGCCAATTGAGTTAAAGGGACATACACAGAAGTATAGGAAAGGGCTGCGCATGCGCAGACCCTCCGGATGGAGGACGACCACGGTTCCTAAATGTCCGGGAAGAGGCACTCACGGTACGGTGAGTGACACTGGCTATGAGCAAATTGTTTATTCATGTTTATATTGAGCATAGGACTGGCCAGAAGAGGAAGACGTTGCATTAAGTTGTTTAGCTTAACATGTATTGCAACATGTGGAACTAACAGTCTGTTTTTAATACAGAATGACATATATTTAAAACTACTTTCCGCTGCATACCTCTGTTCCAATCCACCAATCTCTTCTTCTGGACAACTGGTTTCCTGAGCCTGAGTCTTCAGATCCGCATAGGTGCAAAGGTTTATTGGTTGGAGGTAGATCTATTAGTGTTGGCATAGGTACTTGCTAATTATACAGGCAGTGTGGTCTCTGCACCAGCCAGGGTGCAGAATGGAGAAGAGAAGTAAGTAGAAATAAAGATAGAAAGAAGAGGAGAATGAAGGGGAAGGGAGGAGAAGGAAGGTGCTGGGAGAAGGGTAAGGAACTGATCTTTGATCCGTGATGCAGTGCATTGGTGGCTGGTCCCATGGAAGGAAACAGCCGTAGAACTCCAGTGGGGCTATCTCACTTTAGGCCAGGGCTGACCCAGATAATCACAGTAATGCGAACAACGCGCTAGGAGATTCAGGCCCCCTACCTAGGCTACTAGATAGGTGACCCTATCTAGTAGCCTAGGTCACCTAATGGATGATCCCCTGGCTCTGGATAGAAACCTTGACTGTCTTAGATATCTAAGTTTAGTATGCTACATAGACTGAACTGTTTATTTTTTTATATAAATGTATAATCATTGACCAAAACAGGGGCGAACGCAGGATTTAGAAAAAAAAAAAATATTGCGAGAGGGAGCTGCTGCGCAAGCGCATGCGCAGCAGCTCCATTTCAGCGAGTCTGAATTCTACAGCAGCCGCGGCGCTGTCAAGCAGCATCCGCGGCAGTGCTGTATTATACTACAATACAGCACTGCCGCGGATGCTTCTTTGACAGCGCCGCGGCTGCTGTACAGTACGTTGGTTCACGGAGGGGAGGGGCTTCTGGAGAACCAGAAACCCCCCCCTGTGTGCGCCACTGCAAAACACACTAAAACATCCAAGATGGAGACGATTGTCCTAACCTCTTGCGACAGTAAGCCTACACAAGCTCGTAGAATCTCAATGGTGCTCCCAATATAATTATATATTGGTGTTACGAATTCATATAGGTGAAGAGGAGAAGATTTTTTTTATTCTTTTACATCATAATTGCCATCTTTTTCGTGTTCTATTAAATTCAATACGCACAAAGTCATATTATATATTACGCTGCGCAATATGATTGGCTCTATATAAATAAACGATAATAAAGATATGATTGTGCTTGACATGATAAGGTTACGTGCTTCTTTTCTTCAAATAAATGTATAAACAATAATAAACTACAGTGAAGAAGAACCTCTCATATATGCATAAGTAAAGTGAACTAGTAACTGAAACCTGAATTAAAACATTTATTATTAACAACATGTTTTGTTACAGGAAAACATTGATCCCCCCCCCCCATATCACATGACATTCTTGTTTGTTACAAGACAATATCCAAAACAATGAGGCAGCCTGTGTGTTCAGGGGTCACCAGGGCAGAGTTAATGAAGATATATGTTTACATGGAAACACTTTCAATGCAAAATAAATCACTAGTTTCCTGCAATGCAACACATGGTCTTGGCATTAAATGATGACCTGATTAATGATTCCAATGCCCAGAATCTGTCTAGTTTAACATTTAGTAAAACTCACTAATAAGTAAATGGTACTCACCATGGTCTTAGGTAGTTCCCAATTAAGTAGGTAATTTAAATTATGCATAAAGGAAACTCAATCTATTTTATTCCTTTGGACTACATAAAAAAAGATTATTTACTTGAAACAGAAATTTGACATTATTAGGTCTAAAAAGAACAGATACATCAGAACCTAAATATTTAAGATTATTATTTATTATTAGGGGCATATTCAATTTTTCCGCGTTACTGTTAAAAGTAACGTGGCTTGCCCACTATTAGTGTTGTTACGGTAATAGTGTGCGTAATTACCGTTATTACGGTACCATTAATGCCGGCTTTCTGAGCTGCGAGCTGAAATCCGGGTTAGAATTACCGTAATATCGGTAATACATTTAACGCCGCGTTACTTTTGCGAGTAACGTGGTTAACTGAATATGCCCCTTAGGGGGGTATTCAATTGTTAGCGAGATCCCCGGAAAAACGAGCGCTCAAAATATATTAGCGTTAATACGGTAATATGGGCATAAATACCGTTAATACGGTAGTTTACTTGCTGAATTTCATCTCGCAGCTCCCTGAGCTGCGAGATGAATTTCAGCGAGTAAACTACCGTATTAACGCTAATATTTTTAGAGCGCTCGTTTTCCGGGGATCTCGCTAACAATTGAATACCCCCCTTAGTGTCAATTATGTATGAATGCTTACATAATAAAAACAAGTTTTTGTGCCTCCACGTGCATTGAAAATGCTCCTTCTCTTAACCACATCCATACCTCCCACCTAAAACAAATAAACAAACAAACAAGAGTAAGAAACATATTATAACTGCATAATAATTTCTAAATTGTGGACCTAATGACTGGCAAGTTTTTATGGCAAGCTTAAAACTAGTGAAGAATATCTTGCATGCAAAATTAGAAGGTGGGTGTGGTTATGCAAAATATAATATTTGTCTCTATGTGTCTGATTTTTGTGTAAGAGAATAGTTTATTTAGCTGACTTTTCTTACACATAAAGTCAATCACCACATAGCATAATAATAACAAAGGGTCCCAACACACTTAATTTAGGTAATGAATCCTCATTTATAGATTTGCTGCTAGTTTGTATTTTCTTACCCAGAAGTCCAAAAAAAGCGACTCTAACCAAAGATGTAACCAGAAACTTTGAGGCTCCATAGCAAAGTTTTGAAAGGCCCAAAGGTTTCTCAATGAAGATGCCCTCTCCTCCCTCCAATTATATACCCCCCCCCCCCCAACTGTGCTGATTCAAAGTCCATAAAAGGGACAGGGCTTACAAAACCAGGCGGAATTTTACCCCAAAAGGTGGGATTTCCTGATGGGATGTGGGCGTTTCTGGGTGTGGTTCGGGCTGGGCTTATTTTGTCCCAATTGTAAATGTTGGGAGATATGCAATTACTACAGCCATAGTATGTTGGGTTTTGTGCACAGTATTCTGCGACTTCAAAAGCTTTGCGGTGTTGGCGGTCACACAAGAAGGTGCTCAATAAGGGCATGGACATGGCATTATGCAGAAGAGAGAAGGTCCTGGAGTAGCACTGGTGGCAGCTACTCGGGGCCTGGCAACTGCTACCCTGGTTGCTACACCCATGATTCCATATCTTTCTTATTGTCACCTTGTATTTGTCTAATGCAAATCATAATAATAATAATAATAATAATAATAATAATAATAATATAATAATAAGTAAAAAACTATAAATATATTCTTACCATTTAGTATAGTTCCATTGTTTTTTATTTTCCCAGAATCCCTTCATTTCCTCCTTCTATCAGTTCAATTGAAGTGTGATATTCCTTGTAAAATAGAACAGCTTAGGATGTGGCCTAATTAAAAATAATGTGTGAGACATTTTAGGGCAGGGTATTACATTCCTGGGGAAGTGGTAATGTCTGGAAAGGACCAAAATCAAAACAGATTGCAGGCAAAGGGGTAGCAGGCCTAACCCCCTAAATTTGCTCATGCCCTGCAAAGAGGGATAAGCACAATTATTTATAGAATATTTTTGTGGTTAGTGTTCCTTTAACGGCACAGCACATTCAGTAAATGGCCACTAGACTCCATTCTGGTGTCTTCTATACAAAACAGAGCATATTCTTGTAGCAAGTATACAAAGAAAAGTCTGTTGTGGAGGAACAAAGCAGAGCCCATGCTGGTAGCTGTTATACAACACAGAGCCCATGCTGGTGGCTAGTGAACACATAGAGCCCATGTTGGTAGCTAGTATACAGAGCAGAGTCGATACTGGTGGCTGTTATACAACACAGAGCCCATGCTAGTGGTGTTATACAAAGCAGAGTCCATGCTGGTCAGGGGAGGGCTGGCAAATTTCCGCCCAGGGGCAAGATTCGACTCAGCAGCCTATTTTAAAGGAAAGAAATGCAGATGGCCCAGTGACCCAGCCCAGCCTGCCCCTGATGCTGGTAGCTGTTATACAACACAGAGCCCATGCTGGTGGCTAGTGTACAAGATAGAGCCCATGTTGGTAGCTGTTATACAAAGCAGAGCCCATGCTGGTGGCTAGTATACAACACAGAGCCCACTCTGCTGGGTAATAATAAAATGGAACCCATCTGAATGCCTGTAGGATAAACCTATTTCTGGGATCAGTATACAGAGCAGATATCTTTTCGGGGGAGAGGAACACGCAAATGAGCCCCATACTGGTGGCAGGCATACACTCCACAGACTCATAGTAGAGCTATTAAACAAAGGAGAGACCAATGCTATTGAAATGTATGCACAGGATACAAAATACTAGTGGCTAGTATACATAAGAGAGACCCACCTTGATGGCTTACATATACAGGAGAGAATTAACGTAGCTAGTATACAGAAAGATACTCATACTTATATCTACTCTAGACACAGAAAGACCCATACTTGTGCCTATTATGAAGATAAAGACCTACAGTGGTTGCTAGGGAGACCAAAACTAGTGGTTATTGTGGAAGATGAGACCCATATCTGTGGCTTCTGTGGAAAAACAAACAGCCCTTAATGGTGACTATGATAGTGACATAGATCCCTACCAGATATGACTCATTTATGAAAACATTTTAATAGCTCACTAGAGATTGACTGCATGACATAGAAGTGAAGAAAAGTAGCCCGGGACCTATAACATCTGATTTCTTCCATATATGCGATAAAGAACATATCTCTGGTAGGAGTATTCACTCATTATTGTGATTTTATGTGTAGTTTTAATAAATTTTGGAACATTTAAACGATATCACGCCAGATTCTGTTTATCATTCTTTTGTAAATTGGAACTGATGTCATCCATGTTGGAGAGGAGATGAACAGCGAGATATTTGTTATACAGGAACTCTAGATTGGGAGAAGTCCTCTAAATACTTACAAGCCTACAATATTCTACAATCTGGTAGGAGTCCATCTTATATTGCTACCACGAAGGTGATGTGGAGGTGCTTATTCCTTTGAAATAAACCACTTATGACGTGAAAAGATCATCATTAACGTCTCTGCAAGATAGGGATGAATATATGAACTGTTTTACAATATTTGCAAATGAAGGACTGAACAAGTTTACATTGTGATTAGGGTGGAGTGCACCTGCACTTATTTTTGTGTTTTGTGTTCTGTGTTTCGTGAGAACCTGATAGTGCTGAATGTCTTGGTATATTATTGTTATTCGATTGCCCTACCAGATATAGTTGAGAGATTAACACAGATAAGCCTTGTATAAGCTCATAATTGGTTTGTAGCCACGTAATATGTTTTACAGTGCACTACATTATGTGCTGCTGTTGGGCACCTCATTTCGTTCAGTTTATCCATGTTTAGAATTAAGCTGCAAAAAAGACCTGGAAGAGTGGACAGCTGGCAGGCAGTAGATAGCACAATGCAGGAGATAGTAATAAAACAGAAGTATTGCTACTACTACAACTACTACTACTACCACCACTAACAATAATGATAATAATAATAATAATAATAATAATAATTATAATAATAACATAATATCAAAAGATCTATTGCATAACCATTTCATATAATCTTAGCTTTCAAAATACATAACATATTGTAACCAACTCCCCAACTCCCTTAACAAATGACCTGGTAATGATCAGTGTTGCAAAAATATAATTAGCTGTAAGGCACAGTACCCTTGTCAGACAACACACTACCATCCCATACTGCATCGAAGCCTCAAGGGCCTAATTAGCACCACATTTCTTCATAGTTCTTTTAAAATGAGTGTACATCCAAGACTGTCACTTTTAAACAGAATTGTTGTATGGCGGATTCTCACCTAGGGCCATGAAGCAGATTCTTAAGCTGATAAGTTTGTATTTTGCCACAGTGTCCTGGACAAAAATAATATTTTGCATTAAGTTTGGTAGACATGGTTCATTGTCCCAAAGGTATCTAAAAGCTCTTTGCAACAGAGGTGATGGCTAATAAAAACACAGTCAGATGGGATATGTCGAAGTTAGCAAATTGAATAAAGTCATTTCAATTAATATCGAGCAAACTTGGTTGTCTTTGCCTGAAATTATGCGTAGAGCGTGGATGGGCGTATCCAGCCGCTACATGTGGCAATAACAGGTTTTACACTTTTACACACATTATAGAAATATGATTCCTGGTGAAGAGCTACAAAATTGGTTAGTGAAACCTCTGGCTTTCAAGTTATGGTCGCTCTCGATCTCACCAGAATCGCTAGGGGAATCCTAAATTTTAAGTATATTCAAGATCTAGCTAAATTGATAGATAATATCACCGAGATGTATGATGACACTTTCAGGTATACGGGAAGTGAGCTACAAGCGTATAAGAAGGAGTTGGTGCAACATAGACTGGTACTGAATTATCTCACCTCTACTACTGGTGGATATTGTGTGACATTGGCCACTCAGTTTGATGTCAAATGCTGCACGTACATCACCAATAATACAGATGATCTCAAGGAAGTTGTAGACCGGAAGATGGATGAAATTCTGCAACTGAAATGGGAATTTCAAAGAAACCATAATTCTTCACTGTATGAGATTGGGGAAAAGGTGGCAGGTTGGTTCTCATGGTTGAACCCTGTAAAATGGTTCTCCAGTCTAGGGGAGTGGGTACAGGAAATGGTTGCTAGCGTAGGTAAGCTCCTTCTCCTTATACTTGGTGTCATCTTAGTAATTGGCTTATGTGTCAAATGTGTTCCTACTGTGTTGAAATGTGGAAAGCAGTCTTCTGAGGGAAACACTGAAAACGAGACTGAAATGGTGGTGAGGGATACTGAGATCATGGTCTGTGAAGAGGTACAGTACAATCCTAACCTCAAGAATGTAATTGGGTGATAGTTTATTACACTATCAAAGGGTGGAGCTGTCGAAGTCAGCAAATTGGATAAAGTCATTTCAATTAATATCGAGCAAACTTGGTTGTCTTTGTCTGAAATTATGCGTAGAGCACGCTATGTCGTGGAAGGGCGTATCCAGCCGCTACACATGGTAATAACGGGTTTTACACTTTTACACACATTCACACGAACACACACATTTGTAATTAGTACACATTAATTATAGTGGCAACACATAGATATTTATGTCAAAATATAGCAGTATTTATGTTTAATATTATAAGTTATATGCATGTTAGTGAAACCCAAAGTTCAGGTTGCAGGAACTATGTCATGTTTAGTATCATTTTAATCCCCTATTCATCAGCAGTTGTCCGGTTCATTCGCCAAAGAGATCGCACATTGCATACTCTAGTTAGTGATGTTAGGGAATAAATGTTTAAAGTGATACCAACTGTAAAATGCAAATAGACTAGTTGAAACTGGATTCTTGGCGGGAAAGTCGGAGCACATCCCCTGGAGAGATGACCCCCACCTTTGGATATTTTGGTTTGAACTGACCTATGGCCTGCATTACACTGGACCTTCCTGAAGCCTGGACCAATAGAAGCAAGCCACATCATCTGCATTGTTTTACTGTGTTTCTAACTGCATATAAGCAGGGACTCTGGGCTTAGTGACCAGTCTTCTTTGACCACAGCCTTTAGACCTGAATGACTGTTCACTGGATCCATAGCGCCTGCGATAAGTAACGGCTGTACTTGTTTTATTTTGCATCATTTTTCTGCTACTTTTGGATACACAAATCGAGATTCGACAATCGTTATTGGTTTACAACAAAAAGTGCATAACAGATATGATAACTTAAATACTGTAGGTTTCCCAAAGAATTTTCAGCAAGACAGAGGTCCACAGAAAATGGTCAAAATTCTAACTCAATGGAGCAATACAGTCTGAGGAGTGACTGAGTGAGCACAATGGCGAAAGGCCTCAACGTTCGTGACCTGCTGCCAGAAAACTCCGAACTGCCGATCTGTGTTGTGGCTGTGGCCGGACGTTGTGCACTTGCGCACGGAGGAATCTTAGCTAGAGACCTTGAAGTTTTCAAAACAAGTGAGTCCCATATCAGATGAGGGGTTTCACTTCAGTATATGTATAGTGTGTTAAACCCGACCCGTTTCGCCCTATAGAAGAGCTTCCTCAGGGATAAGTAAACTGGGCAAAGTGAGGCCAGTCTTTATATAGACTGGTTCTAATGATGGATGAAGATGATGTGTCACAGGTGTGACAAATGTTGATCAGATCAAGTCCATAGCACCTATATATTAAGAAAATATGCTTTCCGGTGTATTGGTATAATTCAAACGGCAAAATTTCAAGATGATCCTGAGCATTAATATATATAGGATTGCAGAGTATATAAAGGAGATAACAACACAATGGCAGAGACTCGATATATGACAAAATGAACACACACTCATACAGCACCATTGTTAGTGGTCTGAGCGGCAGAAGGAGGCTGCCACCGAGAGCCATCAGTTCTCAAAGTTATAGAATAGCAATGGTGATGGCAATGGATTCGATGGTGATGGCTAAATATACATATTCACCTGAGTGGGTTATGAACCATGAATGTTATATGTTCATAGGAAAGAACCTAATTCTAAATCTATATTAAGACCCTTGGGCAATATAGTTTTTAAATTATTGTTCCACTGTCCATTGTTCTCCTGCACCTTTCTTTTCCTGAAACCCAGCTGTTGGCACCATCATTTCTCATTTTCAAGATAGTTAGTACAATACTCAAAATTCTCCCCTCGGAGTATTAGTTTGTCACCAAAGATATCGGAGACCATAATCTCTTGTGCACAGAATAACACTAAACACTAGGACACCTGTTTGTTGCAGGCATTGGAATGTCCTATGAGCAGATTGTTCAATTGAATTCCATCAATTGCTGACATCACAATCCATGGCTGGAGTCTCTGAAAACAAGGAAACCTACAACTAGGACTGGAGGTATGGATTCATACCTAAGTATATATCTAGAGGTGCAAGTGAGGCTGTTCACCAAAGTAATGCAGCAGAGAACGCATATGACACTTATCCTCTTATTACCTTTGTCAGGTATCTCTTGTCAGGAGCCGCACAGTGGGGGTCTGCTGGGGGCTATGACATGTGGACGTATCACGCCAAAGTCTGTTATCTTCTTGCCCCTAGGATACTCATTAGGTTGCATGCCCCCATTGAGCCAGCACAAACCAACAGCACAAAGTGAACCTGCTACTGGTGTCTGTGACAAGCACAACACTAAACTGTAGCTATTTCTTATTAATCTGTTCTATTTGTAATTGTACATACCTAGCTGTAAAACAAGTTCAATGAACATTTATTTAAAATGGAAGCATAGCTGAACACAAAGCCTATTACAGAGGAGCTGCCAATACACATACATTCTCACCATTGAAAGACACGCTGTGTACAAGTCTGGCCCATTACTATATCTATAGTCTTCCTAATGGTCATACACGAGAAAGCTCTCAAAATGAATATATTTTGCAAAGCCAGACACTAAGAAAAACATATGACCCAAAAATAAAAGCAATATCTGAATAATTTCGCTAGCAGTAAAACCTTGGTAGCCTCCAAATGTTTTAAAATTTTTAGAAGAATCTGTCATTAAAACATTTAAAACCAACCCTGGGCCATTTACTCATTATTTATTGTCTCGACAGTTGAAAAATCCTTCTCACTGGCCTTGCTGACTCCCACCAGTCCCACTTTCAAACTATACAAAATGCTGCAGCTACGCTTATCTTCCTCTCATAGCTGTCCTTCCTCTACTGCTCTGTGTAAATCCCTTCATTGCCTCCCGATGCGTTTCAGAATTCATTTCAAGCTTCTTACCCTCATTTACAAAGCCCTTGCCAACACTTCTCCCCCTTGCATCTCTGACCTCGTCTCAAGGTACACCTCCATCCATCCACTAGGCTTTGCCTCTGACCTCCGCATCTCTTCACCTCTCATTACCTCCCCCCACGCTCACCTCCAAGACTTCCCCCATGTTGCCCCTCATATTTGGAACTCCCCCCACCGACTCACTCAACTCTCCTCCAATCTGCAATCCTTCAAACGCTCTCTCAAACATCACCTCTTCATGCTAGCCTATTCTAAAATCTCCTGACTAACTTATCCATCACCTCCTCTTCCTTTTCTCACCATCTCCATTTTATCTCTGTTGGTCCTATTGTCTATCACTACTCCTCCCTCTAGAATTTAAGCTCTCATGGGCGGGGTCCTATCTCCCTATTGTCTCATGTCTGTCTACTCTCCGTCTCCCTTGTATATCACGTCATGTCTTTTGCTACATTCTATGTGAATCACTACAGCTTTACTAACACTCATCTGGGCTTCTTATGCGCAATTGCCTCATGTATTTGTGATTTTTCTTACTGTATTAATTATATCCTATATGCATTTGTACGATTGTCCAGCTGTCACGGGCACTAGGAGTCTTTGCCCAGGATATCACCAGATGATTGACTTACCAGAGTAATATAGCTGGTACTATGGTTCTCTGGTAGCAGGGTGACAACGGAACAGGAGAAACAGCAGATGGTGAGAGAATGCTCAAGGAAAGTCTTTGACTAGCAGCAACTGGTAATGAGTAGATGAATGTACACGAGGAACCAGATGGACAAGGAAATGTGAGGAGAGTCAGTGGTCTGCGTATAGCAAGTTGTACCACTGCTAAAGTGAGGAGGAATGTCCAGGAGTAGCGAGGAGGTAGTGAGAGTCAGCGGTCTGCGTATAGCAAGTTGTACCGCTGTCTATAGTGAAGGAATGGAATCCAGGTGAAAGTAGGTAACGGGGAAGTCAGTGGTCTGCGTATAGCAAGTTGTACCACTGCTTATGTGAGAGGATACTTGAAACTGGTGTCACAGGGAACAGGAGTCAGTGGTCTGCGTCAGCAAGTTGTACCACTGATAAATATATGTGAGGAGGGGCACGAGGAGATGAATGTAAAGCAGAGTATACACGGGGCACACAGAACTTGATCCCACAATGATATCCACAATACAACGATAACTGACAAGCACTGCTTGAAGTATACAAAGTCACAATAGCTATCCAGGCAATAGGAAACAAAGTCAATGGTAACAATAGCTTCAGTGGATAGGATGCTCCGGAGGAGAACACAACTCAGTCCAGATGGATATACAATACAAAAGCAAAGTCAATGGAAAGTATGCATACCGCGGTTCAGGAGAGCAGGCTGTCAGAGAGACGTGCAGGGATACCTGAACGGCTGAAGGCCGGCAGGAGGAGAGACCACTGGAGGGTGGAAGCGGTAATCAAGTTGGTGCAGCGCACGGCAGGTAATCCAGAATCAATGAAGCAATACTCAGGAAGCAGTAGTATGTGAAACTGGAAACATGATGAACACGGGAGAGTTGACGCTTTCTGGTATCCAGTAGTAGTGGTGGAGGCAGCAGAGAGAAGGCACGCTGAACACAGGAGAGTAGAGGCGGTCTGGAACCCTGTAGTAGTAACGGAGGCAGCGGAGAGCTGGCACGATAAACACAGGAGAGTTGAGACGATCAGGAACTCTGTAGTAGTAACGGAGGCAGCGGAGAGCTGACACGATAAACACAGGAGAGTTGAGGCGATCAGGAACTCTGTAGTAGTAACGGAGGAAGCAGATAGGAATCAGCTGAGTGCAGGCACGATGAACACAGGAGAGTTGAAGTGGTCTGGAAACCACAATAGCAGTAAACAGGAATCAGCAGGAGCTGAATACACGAGGAACACAGGAACACCTTCAGATGCTCATGGGGAATGAGACTCCAAGATCAGGCAACCAGGTAATGATCACAGGTGGTTTAAATAGGGAGGGTTGCCTGATCATCCAATCAATTAAAAGCAACAGGTACTGAAGGTTTGATAAGGGCTGCACATGCGCAGACCCTCAGGATGGCGGACGGCCACGGTTCCTGAACACACGGGAAATGGCACTCACAGTCCGGTGAGTGACACCAGCACTACATAATCTGTAGCACCTTATAATAAAAAATAATTGATAATAATAACCTAAGAACCCCCTTCCTACATAAAATGAGCCCACGTGATGATCTAGACCTTGGGCTTGTCTCTCTATAGGTAGAGCAGGAGTTACTAACCTTTCTGGTCTTCTGACACCTGCTGACATAGATGTCACATGATTCCATCTTTTTTAATACATGAAATGATGGCGAGTTGAATTCCCGCCAGTTTGTATGAACAAATTTGCACAGTGTGCCCACAAAGATAGTGTACCTAGGCCCAGTTTAGTAAAGGCGTGTTCATACATATTCAAGGCGTGTTCATACATATTCAGCTGTTGCAGACCAGATACTTTTAATTTGTAAACGACGAGTAATCTGCTGTATTGTATCAAGCCTAATGGCAAATAAATTTTCCGCTCCCAAAACAAATGTTGACAAACATTTCTTGTGATTGTGACGTGGCTGTGTGTGCATATGTGGTTGTATGTATGTCTGTCGCAACCTGGTGTATATGCTACATTTTAATAAAAAAAATGCAGGTGGGAAAAGCCCAGCATTTCTTAATAGGACAAGAAGATGATAGTAGATGCAAAGGAGACTGTTGGGAAGAGCAGTCCATTTTAGGTACTAAGAAGGTAATGTAATAAAAGATACAGGTTGGGAAAAGCCCACCATTCTTTAACAATAGTACAAGACAGTAAACTAGAATGGAAATGAAATACACTGAACAATAGTAGAGCTTGAGTATCCCTCTGGGAGGCCCTAAACCTACCTAAATCTCTCAACACAGTGTGGATGGAACAAGATAAGTGTGAGCGAAGGCAGGAGAGTTTTAGTATAGTGTGAGTGAGAAGTAGGCTATTAATTTAATGTTTAAATGTGGGTAGGGGCTAATTAATTAATGGTATGTGCTTTTAATTTATTTGTCGGATGATAATGGGGTTATTTCATTTAATAGTTGGGCCTATTAATTTAAGGTGAAATGATGGGACCCTTTTTGCTGGGGTGGTTTGAGGCTATTAATTGAATATGTGGGAGGAATTTTGGGGATGGTTGTTGGAAATATTTGTATTTATTAAACATAAATTCTATTATTTTAATCTCGGGACTGATTGCGGGGAAATAAATATATTTATTAAATGTGTATGCTAATAATTTAATGCCGGGCCTGGTTGGGGGAAAGAGTTCTATTAATAAATGTGCTTGATATTAAATTAATATAAGGGCTAATTGTAGGAAAATACATCTATTTATCAAATGGATAGGGCTGACTGGTTTCAGCGAGTCTGAGAACTGTCCTGAATCTGGTGGGGCAGTCCCAAATTTGGTTGACTGCCTCACTTAGTCAGGATTTGGTCTGAGTCAAAGTACAATTGGGAGGTATCTCCCGCTTCACACTGCTCTGCTCGTGAAGTGAGAGCTGCATGCAACAGTAGTGCACACAGTATTGCCCGTGTATCTGTCTACAATGATAGCCATATTAGATGATAGGGGCCGTTGTCTTAAGTCCAGCTTTGGTGAGGGTGATGGGTGTATCAATTGTCCTTGTAGGTATGTGTCAATTTCCTTGTAGTATGTATAGGGGCTGGCTGGCAGACTTTAGCCTGGGGGGGCAAGCACACAGCACTGGCCCATAAGTAGCGGCCCATCCTTAAAGGGTGGTTTTCGGTACAATATATATTTATCAATATAAAAAGAGCCTATTGTAGTGTTGCTTAATCCAGCGATACTTTACTAATATAAATGATAAATCTTAAATAAAATAAATAATACAACAAAAAAACAAACCTCACTTTATATTGCATTTTATATGTTACTTCTACCTACAGCACTTTTTTTGTTTTGTTTACATACTTGGATGATTATAATGTAATTTGTCAAAATGCTAAAAACCTGTTTGCTTTAAAAATCTGATGTTTTTGCCAGCAAATGCGCTTGATTTTACTTTGCCCTATATACTATCAGGGTTATTAATTGTTTTAGGGTTAACCTAAGCCAAATAATATTAGGGGTGGTACTGGAAGAAGGAACAGAGCACTAGGTGTCAATCTGACACTCTGGCTCAGAGCTGGATTAAGGATCTGGGGGGCCCGGGGCACTTTAAACAAAGGGGAAAGCTATGATGGAACATGGTTATCATTTTAAATACATTTTAGACAAATACACAGGCAATACTGTGTGCACTACTGTTAGATGCAGGCAGCTCCCCCTTCATGAGCAGTACACAGTGAAGTGGGACACACCTCCCAACTGTCCTTGCAGTTGGACCAAATCCTGACTTAGCAAGACAGTCATCCAAATTCGGGACTGTCCCACCAGACTCACTGTCACCACCTGTGGCTGCTTTTTTCTTTAACTGATTTGCTGTTTGTCTGGATCCTGGAATATTGGATGCCCTATTTGGAAAAAAATGGGTACATGAAATTTAAAAAACTCCAAACAGCCCCAACATTAAAATAATAATATTTACATTTGCTAAATAGATATATATTTCCTTTCAAACAATTTTGACATTAAATAAATAGCAAACACATTTAATATATATACCTATTTTCCTCGATTTCAGCCCCAACATTATCTTAATAGTATTCCCATTTAATAAATAAACCTGCATATTTCCCTGCATCCAAACAGTCCCAGCAATAAACTTAATATGATATATGTTTAATAACTATAACCATTTCCCACAACCTTCCCTGGCATTAAATAATTCATATTCACATTTAATAAATAGCCCTCCTCTCCAAACCTAGCCCCATATTCAATTAATAGCCCCAAACCACCCCAGCATTAAATTAAAGATCCCATCACCTCACCTTCAATTAATAGGCCCCATTATTAAATAGCCCCACCATAACCCCACAAATAAAATAACACCCATTAAATAATTAGTCCTCACCATTAAATAGCCTACTTCTGACACTATATTAAGACCCCCTTCCCTCAGACATTATATTAACATACCTCCCCCCCTCCACAAACACAATATGTTGACATGCTCACCCCTCACATACATATAATGCTGACATGCCACCTCCCACACCAGGGCTTGGTTAAGGGTTCAGGCCGCCCTAGGCTAAAATGATCCTAGCGCCTCCTCGCTTTCCACTCCACGGTAGGTAAAAACAAACTCAACCATAATTTTAAATCCGTCTTCCTTCTCTTCAGCCCACCAATGTTTATATTGTCGTGTTTTCGAAACTCAGCTCCAGTTGACTTTTTAAAAGGGTCACAGCAATCTTTATCACTCATTTTTATAAAATCCCCTAGGAGGGTCCCATAATGGGCTACCTTGGGCTGGGTCACTGGGCCACCTGCATTTTTTTCCTTTAAAATATGCTGTTGAGTCAAGTCTCGCCCCTCAGGCTGAAACTTGCCAGCCCTCCCTTGTGAATAAGCGCTAGAGGGGGAGGGGCTGTCACTTCTGTGCCTGTCGCCATCTTTGTCTCCTCTACTCGCTTATCCACTAGCACCCGCCCAAGGACCCCTTATTTTCTTCAGTCTATACCATGGGAATATGTCAAGATTAAAACCGTACTACATTTTTCTTTCATGATTTCTTTTTACTTTGGAGAACAACTATTTTCTGATTATTTTTAAATTTATTTCAGTTTTTACCTCTCGCTGACAAAATTGTGTAACCGAAAACATGTTGTGCATCCCCCAAAAGGCTTCACGCCCTAGGTCACAGCCTTTACAGCCTATTGGATAATCAATCTCTGCCCTACACACATATATAATGCTGACATTCCCCCCCACACACATATAATGCTGAAGTGCCCCCCACACAATCACATATATATAATGCCGACATGCCCCGTCATACACATATATAATGCTGACATGCCCCCCCTCACACACATATATAATGCTGACATGCCCCCCACACATATATAATGCTGACAAGCCCCACTCACGCACATATAATGCTGACATGCCTCCCGACACACACACACACACACACACACACATATAATGCTGACATGACCCCCTCACACACATATATAATGCTGACATACCCCCCCACACATATATAATGCTGACAAGCCCCACTCACGCACATATAATGCTGACATGCCTCCCGACACACACACACACACACACACACACATATAATGCTGACATGACCCCCTCACACACACATACATTAAACACATATTTTTTTAACACCACTTATCTAGCTCCATCCGCGCCATGTGCTCCTCGCACATGGGATGGCACCTGTCACGTGGTGCGCATCCCATGTGATTCCAGATAGCCACGCATCAAGACATCTGCGGCAGCCAATGATGTAAGGTGGCTGGTCCCGGAGGAGGGGCCAACCACCAAGCAATAAAGACTTGGACCAGCCTTTGCACAGGCCCAAAATAGACTGTCTGTCCGGCCCAGCTCGCCCTGAGTATTTACCAGTTTTTTTCACCTTCTTTGAAGTTTTCCTTCTGTTTCTTTGTTGTTATATTTTTTTCCCTCTGTTCTCTCTCTCTACACTCTCTCTTTCTTTCGGCTCCTCGTTTTATTCTGCTTCTGTTTTTGGTGGTGTTCCATCAGGTGTTCCATACCACCAATCCTGCAGAGCGGTGCAAATGTTGCAAGGAATGGCTGATAGCTGGAGTGTGAGATATAGTATAAGAAAAAGATCATAACCGTGCTATTTAAGTTAGTGTAGCTCAGAAGAACGTTTACAGCAGTAGTGGTTAGCACTTCTGCCTCCCAGCACTGGGGTCATGAGTTCAATACCCGACCATGACCTTATCTGTGTGGAGTTTGTATGTTCTCCCTGTGTTTGCGTGGGTTTCCTCCGGGTCCTCCGGTTTCCTCCCAAACTCCAAAAAAAACATACTGGTAGGTTAATTGGCTGCTATCAAAATTGACCCTAGTCTCTCTCTCTGTCTGTGTGTGTATGTTAGGGAATTTAGACTGTAAGCTCCAATGGGGCAGGGACTGATGTGAATGAGTTCTCTGTACAGCGCTGCAGAATCAGTGGCGCTATATAAATAAATAGTGATGATGATGATGATATATCTGTCACTAAGGACATTTAGTCCAATGCTGAATTTTAATAGTTTTAACAATATCCATATATAAAATTGACCCTAGTCTCTCCCTCTTTGTCTCTCTCCCTGTCTGTCTGTGTGTGAGTGTGTGTCTATATTAGGGAATTTAGACTGTAAGCTCCAATGGGGCAGGGACTAATGTGAATGAGTTCTCTGTACAGCGCTGTGTAATTAGTGGCGCTAAATAAATAATAAATGATGATGATGATGATGAATACCTGTGGGTATATGTTTATAGCTGTGAAATGCCGTGCATGTCTATAGCTCTTATGTATGCTGGAGGTAAGGAGAGAGGGCTGTGTACAAGTGCCGAAAGGGTTGGTGGGCCTGGGAAGTGTAGTTACTCAGCCCAATGTTTAAAGCTTAGTATTAAATGGCACTCATGTGTTTATAGTACACTGAGGAGAGAGTACAGCTGCATGGTGATACGTTTATAGCTCTTTTGCTCTTAGAAGAGCATTTGGTTTATTGTAGGAATCACTGGCACTGACAATTGGACAGGATTGCAACTGAAATGTGCCTTCTGTGATGCAAGATGCCCAATTGGAATGCAAGTTGACAAATGGAACACATAGACTTCTGTTTCCTGTTCCATAGCTGTTTTTCGATCTGGTGTCCTGGGGAGTGTGTTGAGGTTGAGTAGAGTCTTGTATTGTTAAACATGTTTCAATCTGGGGGTAAATGTATCAAGCTGCGTGTTTCCGGTGGGTTTGAAAAGTGGAGGTGTTGCCTATAACAACCAATCAGATTGTAGTTATCATTAATTTTTTATATTCTAGAAAACGATAGCTAGAATCTGATTGGTTGCTATAGGGAACATCTCCACTTTTCAAACCTGTAGTTTGATACATTTACCCCCTGGTGTGACTTCCTCAGGGTTTACCTTTTCAGTGGTGGAGATGTCTTCTTATAGAGTGATCAGGTGAGCGGACGGGTAGGGAGGTTGGGGAGGTGATTGGGTGGGTATAGAGGTGGAGGGAGTGATTGACAGGTAGGAGATGGGATAAAGAAAAGGTGGGTGGGTTCTAAGATGTACTGTGAGTTGAGTTCTGCATCTATGGGGATGGGGGGAAATGACAGGGTGTATGAGGTGCCAACGTGAAGGAGATCTGGAAGTAGTTGGTGGGGAAGGAGAGAGGGGATGAGATCTGTGTGATAATGTGGAGAAGAAGGAGAGTGATGCCGTGGGATACAAAGTGGGCATTAATTGGAGGGCATGTCTTAACCCGTGGTGGGAAAAAGTGGAAAAGATGAGCCTGAGTGATAGGGTATGTGGGAACAGGATTCCCCAGGAATGAAAGGGAGTGGATGGAGTAAAAGTGGGAATAGAAGTGGATAGATAAGAACTGATAAATAATGTAAAATTAAAGATGTGAAGTATTATAAAAAGGAAATGGGATAAAAGAGCAAAAATGTAATAGATTAAATAAAAATAGAACTAAAACTAAATATAAATAAAAATAATAATAATAATAATAATAATAATTATAATAATAATAATAATAATAATAATAATAATTGTTTCTAAAATAAAGTAAAATAAAATTAATTAAAAATAAAATAAAATACAAAGGTAAGAGAGGTTACGCATAGTAATAAATAAATAAATAAATGAATAAATAATAAAATATAATAACATTGAATTACAACTAAAATAAGTTAGAAATAGCTACATAAGAGGAAGTATGAGATAGAAATAGGATAGATTCAATGATATAGGTGGATAAAAGGGGAAGAGGAGTATATTCAGTTTTCTCGGTGTAAGGGTGTTCAGACAGGGAAATTTTCTTAACCTAATTCAATCTATTTATAACCTACCTCAAGCTGCATGTAGGTAATATTGTGGCCAATATACAGCATCCTACCCATTTATCTTGGGACATGAAAACAATTAGGGCTGCCCCTTTTTACCTTTTCTCTTTAATTTATCTTTTGAACCATTTGCACAAGTCATCAAATTAGTCCTACTCAATTATAGATTATGGACACATAGAATACAAATTAGCCATTTTTGCAGATGACATGCCGTTAATGTTTTTAATCTTGTTATTATTATTATTATCCGGCTTCTTCTGTAACAGCTAAATTTGACACAATAAACTAATTTAGCCACTTCACACAAACTGCCATACCTTTTCTAAAACATGTCCAATTCTTGCATTACATTACATTTATAAAAAAATTGTGGGTCTTTTCAAAGTCACCATATGTACCCATCACTCTCAACCTTAAAAGGAGACAGTTAAAAACAGTATTACTTCAAACTTTAAGCACATCCAAACTGTCCTCTCAAAGCTTTACAGATGCAGGCAATAAGTGGTCTCCAGAGACCGGAAATTGTATGACATATCAAGATATATTAGATAGTTGGAACATATTTAGAACAGCATTATAAGGTGCTTCATAGAGCTCATCTAGCTTACAAAAGTACATATCAGAAATTGTGAACAACAGAAAGCAAATGTCCTGAATGTAATTCAAGATAATCTGTTCCCTCCCTTTGGTCCCAGAATAGTCTCAAAATTTTCGGGGGCTCAGCACTCAGTCCAGTTTACAAGGTAATTAAATATAATAATATACAAAATAATTTTATACTTGGACTTTTAACCCGCCACCAAAATTTTGAATAATTTACCCATCTACAAATTCCTGGATACGATACAATACAGCAAGTTAGAGATGCTTAATATTATTCTATTTAATTAAGGTTACTCTTCAAATGCTCAGTACAACTCTTCATCTCTAAATTCTATTTTATTCTATACAATGCATTCTGTACAGATATACTCTCTCTCAGGACTGAACCTACTAACAAAAGTCCCCAGATGTGTAGAGACTGGAGAGAAGGAGCAATTGTCTTGGGGCAGTCCAATGCATCATCTGGTCCTGGAAACTACACATTCCAGCATGCCCCAAGTGCAGAGAGACTTGGTGCATATATTAAAATGAATGCCTTCGATACATTAACTTAATACAACCCACATTACATTAATACACCTGACACACATTACATTAATATCCCACACTCTATTACTTTAATATCTTACCCTAGGCTGACAGTACAGCCAGTCAGGGCAGGGCATGAATTAGCATCAGGACATTTAGTAACCGAGGGAAATGTAAAAAAGTAGAATAAACAGAGCAAAGAAACAGGTGACGATCCCCCAGGAAGGTTGGGACAGAGCTGTGGGCTGCCCTATTATAATCCACCACTGTTTTCAATCAATATGTCTGAAATACCTTTAACTTTAAATACAGCCCTGATCACAAATCAGAATTAATACAGTCTCTATACTGAAACACATATTTATTAGAATGTACTGTCTGTGTAGAAAATTCACAATACAACAAACTATTCTTTTCAAGAAAGACCCAAAGGCACATTAGCTCAATACAAATTTTAATAAAACAATTTATATTTCGCATCTTTAGCAGTCTGAGATGTTCTGTTTATTTTTTCAGTCCCATGAAATGTCATTTAGAAAAGCAATTTTTCAGACTATGATAAGTCAATATTAGTATTGATAAAACAATATTAAAATCTCCGTGACAACTTCTGTTAATTCTGTAAATATTTCTTTCACGGTAAACATGACTTTCTTTTCTTGTTACTAATACTAATGAGTTATACTGATCAGCAGATAAGCAAGATGTAGAAGAATGCGCATTCCTGAAGGAAAGAAAAAAGAAGAAAAAAAAAGTCTGGAAATTTGAAGTAATATAGTGATTCACACATAATACATGTTAGATGATACTGTATTGCAAGTAATTCTTCTATCTAATAATTCTCTCTCACTTTTTGTAACTCATATTGCTTCATTCTAGTCTCAAAGTGTCAAAAGTGGTACTTTACTAACTATGGAGGTCATTTAGGTGCAAATGTATCAAGCTGCGAGTTTCCGGCGGGTTTGAAAAGTGCAGATGTTGCCTAAAGCAACCAATTAGATTCTAGTTATTATTTATTTAGTACATTCTACAAAATGACAGCAAGAATCTGATTGGTTGCTATAGGCAACTCGCAGCTTGATACATTTACCCCTTAGAGTTGAATTAAAGTAATTTTCTTCTGACTGCACATGTGCACCAACAATGCGTCAGTGTATGTCCTTATTGAAATTTTTACGTATGCATGACTTGCGCCTACTCACGCCTTGAGAGGTGTAACAGGGGCAATAAGGGGTGTTCAAGTGTAGGCTGAGTGCAGTAAATGCATGCTCATGCAATTGCGATATAATTAAAGGTTGCTCTGGATTGGTTAGTTGCAGACATCATTCACACCAGCTCTGCAATGAGCAGTTCAGCATTGTTAACATGTTTTTTTGTTTTCCCTTTGGATATATGGAAAAAGAAGAATAAAGTAAAGGATCCTTTTGGAATTAGGCATTAAATAAAGTAGTGAACAAATGTTTGGCTTTATTTTAAATAAAGGATTATTTCTATGTTGTCTATGTTTTTTTTTTGTTTTTGTTTTTTACAGTATGTTTCTATGTATATGTATATTTCTATGTATATGTTACTTGTCCCAGCAGGCCTTGGATGACAGGGCATTCTGGCACTTGTAGTTCTACAAGCACCAGTGTGCTCTGGTAGCCATGTATATCAGGGGAGGGGTGTAAAATTTTAGACTCAACTCAGCAGTCTATTAGGAAAAAAATGCAGGTGGCCCAGTGAGCCAGCCCAAGGTAGGGCACTATGAGATGGCCCTGGGGGGCAGATGTCCCTCTGCCTCGCAGGCCAGCCTACCCCTGATGGTAGCATTTGTAGTTCTACAGGGGCCAGCATACACAAGCAACTTATAAGCAGTTTACAGCTGCCTGCGCTTGATAGGACCATCAGTGCCACATGTGAAAATTCATGCTCTTTACTTTTACACATTATTACACAAACGCCCAGTGCACAGGGATGGTGCAGGAGCCCCAGTCTTATCAGCACGGGATATTCCACTAGTCAGATCATCAGGGCCGCCATCAGGGGGATACAGTATAGCTGTAAGGAGCCCGGACAGACCCCTCCGTCTGTCCGGGCCCCCTACTCCAACCGCCGTGACTCTGCATCCCTCCACGATGCAGTGGCTGCCTGACACTGATAGGCTGGGAGCGCATGCCGAGGTGACATAATCACTACGTACCTGCAAAAGTAGCCCATAGAGTCAACATGCATCCAGCTGTGTATCAGTAGCGTATGCGCCAGGGTTACGCCAGGTGCACTTACACCCAGATACACGTACTTACACCCAACGAGGTCAGAAGCACAATATTATTTTTTTTAACATGTGGTTAGATAGGTTTGATGTAAATAAAAACAAATGCCCTCTATAATACAGCAGTAATTCCTTCTCATGTACGAAAGAAAGTAGCAAAAAATTAATTGTGAAATACGACCACAAAATCGCATAATATAAGTACAAGCAATGAAGCTTCAGGGGTGAATCTGCATTCAGCCAATCAGAACAGTGCTGGTAACTCATGCATTTATGCATCAGCCCTCAGGCAACGGCAAGTGATACGGCTACTGGTAGGTCTATCTGGGTCTCTGTGCAGGTCTGGCCATGTTCGCCCTTACTGTACTAGGTCTGTGCTCCGCCGCTCCAAGCATAAAGAGGGACAAGTACCAAACCTGCATATGGAGGTTTGGTATTTTTGTGGACAAGTGCAGTTCAAATTTCCCTCTTTTACGCTACGCATAAGCTCATCCATAAATTATATGAAAAACTGTCCAAATTATAAAACAAAATCACTTCTGTCACTTTAGGTCACATTATGGTAAACCATAAAAAAAGATTTGTGCCATGTCTGCAACAATTAAAATTATTATTATTGTCACCATTTTCATTTTTAAAATGATTCATATCCTTTACTAGCTCTGTGTTTGAGATACTTAATCTAAGGTTATGAACGGCCATTCATGATGTTACTGCAATCTGGCATTCAGTTACTATCTTCTGAACTGCAGGTTTAAGGTAAAGGACAATGAACTATATTTGACTGTCAGTTGAACATAGACTGTAACTAAACTTGAGAGATTTAATTAATTCTCCCAGGAATAATTAATATAATAATATTAGTAGAGTTCATTGGTATAGTTTACATTAGAAAAAGAATATACAGAGAACTCACTCACATCAGTCCCTGCCCCATTGGAGCTTACAGTCTAAATTCCCTAACATACACACACAGACTAGGGTCAATGTGTTAGCAGCCAATTAACCTACCAGTATGTTTTTGGAGTGTGGGAGGAAACCAGAGCACCCAGAGAAAATCCACGCAAACACGGGGAGAACATACAAACTCCACACAGATAAGGCCATGGTCGGGAATCGAACTCATGACCCCAGTGCTGTAAGGCAGAAGTGCTAACCACTTAGCTGCCATGTTGCCCATGGCGGCTAAGTGGCCCACCTTGGCAATACCCATTGCCCATACTTTAATTCTGTCACTGATACATTTAATCCTTGTTCCCCTTTCGTGGCATCCACAAGTCACTTCACTTCACTAAACAGAATTTATTATGATAAAGAAAAATACTTTGTTTTGCAGGGTTAGTATTACCTCTTGTCGAGCATCTAGTTGGTGCACAGCTTTGCTTTCTTTTCAGAACTCAAATGACTTTCAGAGGATTTTATTCCTCACTGCTATTATTTCTACCTAAAGAATTACAACTGAATTTTTATGCCAATTAATCTCAGGGTTCTTCCTTTTATTATTAGGCTATATATAATGAATGGATGTACATTGGTGGTTTAATAAATTCTATAAATTAGTTTCTGTTTATTGTCATGTCCGTGCAGCTAAAATTGCTCCTGTGTGGAGAATATTAGTTATAGAATGATACAAAAGAAAAGTTTATATAGTATGTTTGTTTCCCATTTAGACTCCTTGAATTCTGAGTGTTTCACAAACTAGGTGACAGCAAAAGAGACAAGTAAAATGCTTGGAATTCATCACAAGGTTGGACATAATTCCCTTGTTTTTCAAGGAGGAAGTTTACCATCAGAACATTCTATGGATTTGTTTCTTTTCATTGTCTGTGGATAAGATATAAGTTCAGATCTGTGGATTGGATTCAATCATATTTACATAGTTGAAATGTTGTCCAATTGAAGGGTAACAAGCCAACTGGACATCAGAATTCTCTGAAGGTGGAGCTCCCCTTTAAATTCAGGTAGCACTACTAAATGTTATTGAGAGAAAAGTGGGTTAATAAGGAATAAGATTCAATATATTCCTCTATTGGATCTGTACCACTCCATAGGCAAACCGAGGGGGGGGGGGGGTGGTGTTTCCTAGTGTCTGGAAACCCCCCTCCAAGCCTAGGGAACTGTATAATTGAGGTGGCTGGACCCTGCCCCCGCTTCACACCGCTCTGCTTGAAAAGGGAGAGCTGTGTGCACCCAACAGTAGTGCACGCAGCATTGCCCATGTATATTATGGGGATAGGAAGAGTTGGAGAACCGCCAAGCACTGTCTAAAATTATAGCCACGCCCCCATGCATGCTTGCCACGCCCTCTGGCAGATTGGCATGGAAACCCCCCTCTACAAATCCTGCATTTGCCCCTGCACTCTGTTCTCATTTATTTCATATTGCACCTTGTTTGGCCTGTTATGTGAATCATCATGAATATCTCCTATACTAGCTTAAGTATGTTTAATTGGCCTACTGCTTAACAACAGGCAAGGTGGCAGTATTTTATAATGTGACAAAGCTCTGTCAGAAACAGAGATATGGTTCCTAGCTAGCCTACTGACCCTAGTGCTTCTATCCCAATGGTGTCATCACAATTCATTGAACATATCAAAATTGTGGGGAGGGAGAAGCCAGTATTAAAATATGAAATTTTACCAGTTTAATACATGCCTCACTGACTTACATCATGAAGCGAAAAAACCATATAGAGAAACAGCAATGATCACTATTACAGCCACTGAATCGGAGCTGGAAGGAGATGCACCCAATTGGATGTTTCCCTTGCAGTCCACTGATTGGAAATGTGATGTATGATGTAAAAACGTGAATTCAAAGTCCATTCTACTGTAACTTTAGGAACATCCTGTTCATAAATTTCAACTTTTCCTCCTACAAGACTGTTCAGTTTAGCCTCGTTTACGTCTTGAATTTATCATGTGAGATAGAATGTCGAACAAAGTATGAGATATTCTTTCATCACGGATTGTTGGGAAACAATGTATTTATGAGACTCAGCAGTTCATCATAATAGGGTTATAAGAGGTTGTTCACTTTGGCTAGCGATCTGCTAATTCTGAAATGAAAAAAATGCGACACCTATGTCCAGTAGCGGAACTACCATTTCCACAGGGGCTACGGGTGCTACGGGGCCCAGATGGGAGGTCTCACGAGAACACATTTGGGGCCTCTTCTGAGCTTCCAAGATCCAGCACGTGCTAAGTGAAGCTACATTCCGGGATGGTGGCGCACCATCAATGGGCCCTCCCAAAAACTTTGCTATGATGCTGTGTTTCATTCCAGCCTATGTCAATGCTTGTGTTACAAAGGGATACAGCTCTACTCGAATGTTACATTTGCTGCATTGTCAACACAGAGAGAAGATCTTTTGCAGCCCTGGTAGAAGCAGGATGTCCTCAACTGTGGGCTTCCCTGGAAAAATACCCTGAAAGTTCTGCTAGTTGAGGGAAGATTAATAATAAATATATCAGCCACATCAACCAAGCATTCATCTACTACTTATGCCTACGTATTGTATTATTATTATTATTATTATTATTATTACTATTATCCTTTATTTGTTAGGCGCCACAAGATTTCCGCAGCGCCATACACCATACAAACAGTACACTATACAGGGTGAAACAGTACAAAACAATAAACAGAGATACCAGTACTTCAGGAACTCCAGGCAGTTTAAAGCAATAAACACGGAGCAGAAGAACAGGTATGGAGACAGGAGGAAAGAGGGCCCTGCTCAAGTGAGCTTACATCCTAAGGGAGGGAAAACAGAACAGGCACAAGGGGAGCCAGATGAGGCAAGGGAGAGAGCGAGTGGAGGAAATGAAGGGGTTATGTGGATGGTTGGTAGGCTTTAAGGAAGAGGTGGGTTTTCAGTGCACGTTTGAAGGAGCACAGAGTAGGGGAGAGACGGATGGAGCGAGGGAGGTCATTCCAGTGAAGGGGGGCAGCACGGGAAAAATCTTGGATTCTGGAGTGGGAAGAGGTGATCAGAGTGGAGGAGAGGCATTGATCATTGGCTGAGCGCAGGGAGCGGGCAGGAGTGTGAATGGAAAGGAGGTTAGAGATGTAGGGGGCTGTAGAGTGGGAGAGAGCCTTGTAAGTGGTGGTGAGGAGTTTGAAAAGGATTCTGTAGGGTAAGGGAAGCCAGTGTAAGGAAGAGGCAGAGAGGGGAGGCAGAGGAGGAGCGGCGTGAGAGGAAGATGAGTCTTGCGGATGCATTGAGTACAGAGCGGAGGGGGGAGAGATGTGAGTGGGGGAGGCCAGTGAGGAAGTAAATGCTAGGTTCTTGTCAGCCACTGTAAATCCTAAAAAAACACCCAATGTGGCATCTTCAGCAACACGTATCAAAAACACACACAACTACATGACACATGAAAAAAGAAATAGGAAAAAAAAAAAAGATTTGTAACCTATTCACTCAGGCTGGTATTGGGAATACTTTTCAAGCATGAAGACACTCAAATATTCGATGCTGTGTGAGAGGAATTTACACAAATACAATGTAAATAATAATTTGTAGAAACTGAATTTTTCGAACTGTAGAAACAAAATGAAAGATTAGTTCAAACAGAATTAAATATTTAATGTTCCTGTGTTGCTGATACATTTTAATGGGAGGAAGCCATTTTGGTATTCAATATGACAAACAAGTACATGTACACTGTTAGAAATATATTACAATTTTTAATTATCGAAATGTTGTACTGACTTGTTATACCAAACTTCCCAAATACTGTATGCTGGAAAGTTCAATATGTTGTTAACACACAAAGGTTAGAGTTATTGAAACAAAAAACTATATTAAGTAAGTGTGGATTTTTTTTAAGTTTGTTACAGTTAGCCATCATTATCCTTCTTGCAAATTTAACATTTAAGGAGGATATGTATGTGGATTCAAAGAAAATATATTTAAAGTTGACTTTACAACCTGAATTCAAACTTGGTCTTTCCCTCGATTCTGCTTGTATTTGGTTTCTTTTCCGATACTATGTAATACTCTTCTAACTTACATTTATTAAACTCACCAATAATATGAGCAAATCGATTCATCTGAAGTTGAAAATCATCCATTCGGGTATAACTAATAATTCTGTGATTCTTGGGTAGTACGGTGGCTCAGTGGTTAGCACTTCTGCCTTACAGCACTGGGGTCATGAGTTCAATTCCGAACCATGGCCTTATCTGTGAGGAGTTTGTATGTTCTCCCGGTGTTTGTGTGGGTTTACTCTGGGTGCTCCAGTTTCCTCCCACACTCCAAAACTATAATGGTAGGTTAATTGGCTGCTAACAAATTGACACTAGTCTGTATGTCTGTCTCTATGTGTGTTAAGGAATTTAGACTGTAAGCCTCAATGGGGCAGGGACTGAGTGAGTTCTCTGTACACTGCTGCGGAATTAGTGGCGCTATATAAATAAATGGTGATGATGGTGATGATGAATTAACCTGGATTTAGAGGACCTTTGGTGGATTGATAAAATACAGCCAATAGAAGCAGCTCAATCACTGCCAAACAAATGAAAATAACCCAATTACAACACAACAGTCATCGACACATGACAGTAACCTTAGAAAGTAACATGTTAGCAACAAAGTATCAACAATGTTTATGGCTCTGTTGCTCAGCAAAACACCCTGCACTATAATCAGACTATATTAATGGGTTTATATAGGTATGGATCCAAAATGACAAAGCACAGGAAATGGTCATGCCAGCAAGCAAGATGGCTGTTACTGACAGGAAAGTAATAAAGATATCAACAATTAAATAAATAAGAGACCAACTAGGTAGAGCAGCCACAATGCCAAACTAGCATCTGAAGCATATGCACAGAAACCTAAGGGGAAATATCTCAACAACTACAGCGAGCAGATACAGAAGGCCAGTGCATGGCATTTACATTCAAATAAATAATGCAGTAAATGTGGCTCAGATCCTTGGAATACACTTTTTTTTAATCATGACAATACATTCGCTGTCCAATAAACACCTCTTTTAAACTGAAATTAATATTGCATATGTGTAGTTGAGCATAAAACACTGTTATAGTGACTTCCTCTTTTTTGCAACCTAAATAAATATAGCAGTAGGATCAAATTATTTTAATATAATCATCGTATGCAATATAAAGAAAATTGACTTATAGACCTGGAGGCTCAGGCTGATTTCACACTGAGTTGAACACACGCGCATTAAAAAGATTTGCTCTAAAAATGTGCATGTTAAAATAGCGTATTTACACCGGTATGCTGAGTCAGAGGCATCTCAAGATACATCCCACTCTGCACCAGTCGCTTGAGTACCAGGTTTACGTCACGAGTACTTGTACCCAGATACACTTACACCCAAACACGTCATCAGCGCAAGAAGAGTATTTTAACTTTTGTTTTATAGCAAAAAGCGCATCTGCTATTAGGTTTGATTTAAATAATATAGCAAGTATAATCTCCCTACTCATGTTCAAATTAAAATGGCGAAAATTAATTCTAAAGTACGCCCAGGAAATCATATAATTTAGGCATAAGCAAAGAAGAGAGCGCCTATCAGTTCCAGAGATGAATCCACCACCAGCCAATCAAAAGCTTTGAGCTAATGCTGGTGACTGTGAACATCTTCAGCGTGTATTTGCACCAGCCCTCAGGCACCCGCAAATTATACATCTGCTCAAATCCATCTTTGTGCGCATCTGCCTCAGCTCACAGTTACACAATGTACTCAGTCTGCGGCTCCACCGCCTTTTCCCTCCCTGTTCTGCCTCACCAAGCGTAAGGAGGTGCATGTACAAAATAGATATTAAAAGTGAAATTCAAATGAGATTCAAGGAAGCCTTCCCTTTTTAGCAGGCACCGAAAAGACTCTTCCTCCATGAAATGTGTGCATTTTGCCCAATGTAATAAAAGCATTTAAATATGAAGATGCAACACATGTACTAAGGAAGTATTATTTCCCCCCAATGTCATTATTAACTTAATTGAAGTTGGAATAAACAGTAGTTTTGGAGAAAAATAAAAAGTGGGTACCCAATCTCTGAGCGGATTCACAAACATGTCCTTGTGGCGTGAAAATGGTTGTGCTTTAAAATGTGCCATTTCCATTCCTTTTACACTGAGCCTCAACCATTTTATTCATGGTAAATGTAGCCAGAGGTTTAACAAAAGGTGGTACGGCGGTTATTGCGTTCGAAGTTAGGGGAACCCTTGAAATGCAGGGTCGCTCCTTCCCCTTTGGGGCATCTGTTCCCTCCTGGATCCCCAGACTGCTCTCAAAAGGGTGGAGGCTTCTTTTGAGGGGTGCGAGCACATTGGATGCATGCGGTGACCGGCACAAGCTCAGAAGAGGGCCCTTACCAAAATTTTGCTAGGTCCCCAGCAATGCACTGTTCCTCCCATGAATGAGGCCCCGTATTGTCATTTCTTTTGTCAACTTCATAAATTTAAAAAGTCAATTTTATTGTGCCATTATGTGGTACAGTATATCTCATTGATCTTTGGGACTGGAGTAAGTTTATTAGAACATTACAATAGCAGAGATACTTTGCTTGCAATTTAGTGGACAGATGGGAAGCATTTTCCTGGGGCTAACGCTTTTGTCTCTAACCTTAAAACAGTTATATTAAAAATGACCGTAGCACCAAGTTTTTTTCACCTAAATTGCCTTCTGTGAGGAAAGAGGCTGTGTGACGGCTCATTACTGCTGCGTTCCTTACAGAAGTTCACTCAGACCCCGTCTCCTGAGCCAAAAGCTTGCGTCTCACTTTAGAAATTTAATTCATGGTGATATTGCAGCCTCACGGCTCCTCATTTCAATATCTCCATATTTCTGGCAACAGAGATTCATTCTTCTTTAGCGATTTGAATATTGATACCGTGAACTGGAAGAACATTTAAATTACACAATGTTTTTTACTTTCAAAATAAGTTTTCAGAATAAAAGACCCATAGTACTTACAGTAACTCATTTTAATGGTAGATACCAAGACACAAAAATGTGAACTTACTGTTCAGAAGTTCAGAATTAAGGGATTAATAATACCCTTACCATCCACTTGCTTCCACCCCCTCCCCAGGGGTGCGGTACGGAATAATGATGCTGATTATTCCGACAAGACTTACCCCGACGTCTTCACACCGAAGGGCTTCTTCCCGACGAAGCTCCAGGACGACTGATGTGTCAAGCGACTAGAAGCAATCGCGATGAATGAAGAATCCGGCGCGACTTGATGACCTCGACCAGCCGACCGCGATGCTGTTATCGTTGCTGTTAAGGGGGAAATGTAAGTATGTGGCCATGGACAATGTACTTTACAAAGCGTTGTACGATTGCTTCCAGTCGCTTGGCACATCTGATTGAATGGTGAGCGGACATTACACACCACGCAGAGTTTTGTTACAAACCATTTGACGGGTCTCCAGGTCTACATTTCCTTACAAATCTCCTTCCTCTCCAATACACTGTATTGTGATATATTTCATAGCACATAATAGATCTAGGTTCCAATGTAAAGTGCTACCAGATTTAGCACATTGCAGCATACAAGAGAAACAGAATATCCGTATGGAAACTTTAGTCTGCAGATCCGTCAACAAGCCTGAATTTGTGGAAAGGCCCCACAGGCCGGTACCTATGGGAACAGATTTGCAGAAATGCTGTCTGGCACTTTTTCAACACTATTTGTTTCATTACTTATGCTTGCCAGGACAATCAATAATCACAATAATCATTTACAAAATAAATTGTACATCTGTCAAATTGTTTCCTGCAGACTGATGGCAGTCAGCTGAGCAGGATAGATTCTAAAAAATAATTAAAATAGATAGTGGCCATACTGGATGAGGGTGGGGGAGGTCAGTCATAAGGGTATGGGTTGTTGATGGGAGAAATATATTAATTTGAGCAGAGACCCACTTTACAATATTACCACTGCTTGAGGTGCAGAGAATCCTTCCAATGATTATTTACCTTTGCTGAAACTTGTGGTGGACTGTGCATTTTAGGGCAGTTTCAATATACAATGTGCATTTTTTGGTATTTATTTGCAAATTTTTGTTGGATAAATTACTAAGGTGGGATTCCAGCACCCTGCCCCACATAGAAAAAATCCTGCACTTGCCCCTTTATTTTAACAGGAGAATATTTTGAATATTTATTATAATTGTCAGAATTGAACATGTTCTTTAGCCAAACTGTGAACATGTTCTCATCTGATCTTGCTCAATTAAGTTCTTAAACATTTTTTTTTTCTCTCATTTTCTTTCTTAAACACGCAGCAAGTTATGTAATAAAATATCTAAAATTTTAATCAGATACATTTGCAGATTCCAGCATTAGTGTTTGAATACAACGATCCAATCCAGGACCTGTATATTTCTAGACCTGTGTGTCTTGGTTGGAAATTTGCAGGTGTTGAAAGAGACCTTCATTTGACAGCAAAAGAAGCAAAATTACTGATTGGAAAAAAAAAAATTGTAAAAAGTTTTTTTTTTTTAATAAAAGTCTTCGTGGCTCACTGTCTTGTTTTTAGGCCAGATGTCAAATGTTTCTCATTTATGTCGATGTTGAGGTAATTACTGATATGATTCCAAGAATAAGTAGATTGTGATAGCATTTCAGTATAGCATAGCCATTTTTTAATTAAGGACACAGCAGTTATCATTTGTAAATGGAAATTCAGTTACATACAATGAAATGTGTGATTTATTTTTTTTTAATTGTAACTGGCCTTGAATTCTGTAGGTATTTGCCTTCACTGGCACTTGCTTTAAGATATATTTTTGTTTAATTTTCCTACCATACAATTTGGGACTTTCGCCGGAATACACTAAGGCTGGGTACAGACTATATTGTTTTCAGCCAATTAACGGGCTAATCACCCGATCGCATTAGTGTGTATACTTAGACAATGAACAATAGTCGTTCCAAAGCACCGACCATTCTTTGCTTTGATTGTTCAGCAGAATTATAAATCTCTTTCAACTACATCCTTCCAATTCTGCAGTGTGTACGCACTCACATTCAGGATCTCCATAGAGTTTACAGAATCATGATCTTTTCAGCCAACGGTTATGACAGATGAAGAGCACAGATCTGAGGTTATGGGCTAGATTTACTAAGCTGCAGGTTTGAAAAAGTGGGGATGTTGCCTATAGCAACCAATCAGATTCTAGCTTTCATTTATTTAGTGCTTACTACAAAATGACAGCTATAATCTGATTGGTTGCTATAGGCAACATCCCCACTTTTTCAAACCCGCTGCTTAGTAAATCTAGCCCTAAATCTTTTAAAACATATATAGTGTGTACACATGCTGATCAGGACTTGTTTTTCAGTTATTAGTAAAATCTCTATAGAAAGCACATTGGGCAAAAAAAATCTGTAGTGTGTACCCAGCCTCAGGCAGTGTAGGATGTGTAAATATTGTGTAACTCCTCAGAACACTCCCTCAGTTGATTTTAAAGACCACACATGAGTAGACCACCATGATCCGTTAAACTATTTGTTCCTGTCACCACAAACCATGAAAATTTTCAGAAGCCAAGATACCTTAGCTGAATCTAAAATTCCACGTTGACTCAGACCTTAATTTTTCCGAATTACATTGATTTAGAATAGGGAACAAAACAATATATGTTTCTATTAATTTCACAAACAAGACTTGATTTACTCTGTCTGCATAAACTTAAATTCATTATAAGACTTTGTACATACACAATAAAGCTGGTTACCCACTGGCATTTCTACAAGAGAAGTTCAAACACCTGTGACACTGCATCAACGCGTTTCACATTCAGTGTTATTATAGTTGAAGATAGGGGCTGAAAAACTCAACTTAGCAACGTAAAACAACCCTCCGGACTCAGGGCCGGATTAAGGGAATGGAGGCCCCTGGGCTAAGGGGGCCTCCATTCCCCTGTGAGGCCCACCCCCGTGATCTGAGCTGCCTGCGCCCCCCCCGGCACTTACCTCCTTCTCCGGTGCGCTGTACGCTCTTTACTGAGGAGATCTCGTGAGAGTGAGACTCACTAGATCTCCTCAGTAAGGAGACTGCAGCGCGCCGGAGAAGGACCGCAGTGAAAGTGCTCAGCAGCACTGATCGCGCCGGGGGGCGCCCCCGCCCCCGACCGATCAATACTGCTGCTGAGCACTTTCAAGGGCCCCCTGGATGCCATAGGCCCCTGGGCTGTAGCCCAGTTAGCCCTATGGTTAATCCGGATCTGTCCGGACTGCAAGTAGGAACGTGAGTGGGTATGGTGGCGAAGAAAATGTCCAAATTTGTTATGACTTCTTAAGAAATTGATTCTGGCAATTATATGATTGGGAAAGTAATGAGATTGCATGATGTATATATGATGTAGACTAAAGTGCCAGATTGGTACTAATGCAAATAATACTCTACCTCATTGGTTAGGTGTATAGCAGACATTTTGGTTTGGGATTGCTTTATGATGGTACCTAGGGGGCCCCATCACAATTTTTCTATAGGGTCCTGAAAATTCTAGGTTTAAAACTCCCCTCTTTCATAATTAGTTTTCTGTAGAGGTCGGTGAATCGATTCAGCCAATCCTGAAATTGGAGTCCAACAGGTTTCTATAGGTTTTTTTTTCCTTTGTCCAAATTGCTCATATCATCATACCCCAACACACTTTTTTTATTTCAATAGTATATTAAATTCAAAACACATTATTTCTGAACTTGTCATTATTCATAGGTATTCAAATATCCAGACAATACATTGATTGCTATCATCATCATCAGCTATTTATATTGCTATCCCAACTTGTGATTCTTGTCATTAGTGCCATTGGCTCTTTAAGTGTAAAAATACAGAGGCAATATACTGCCATCTCAATGGGTGTATATTTTTTTTACAATTCACTGACTGGTACAAAATAACCCTATTTTCTTGCACAAATCATTCATTCCATCCCCTCTAATTGAATGTATTGAATGAAACATGTGATTCTCTCTCATTCCTCATTCAAAAGCTTGCATCTGTGCAAACTAGGCAACAGAGGGATGCTATTGTTTTTGGAGGCATAGGGGTATATTTACTAGACTGCGGGTTTAAAAAAGTGGAGATGTTGCCTATAGCAACCAATCAGATTCTGGCAGGGCCGTAGCTAGGGTCCTTGGCGCCCTAGGCACACTTTTTCGAAATCCTCCCCCCCCCTTTCCCCCGGCACACTTTCAAAATCCACCCACCCCCCACGTCTTTCCTTACCATAACTTGGCTCCATAAAGCTGCTCCTCTCTGCCGGGTCACTCACACTGTCGGGCCGTGATGATGATGTCACGCCCAACAGTCAGTGAGTGGAGGGGAGGAGACGGAGCGCCCCATCAGCTGTTGGAGGGGAGGGCGGCGGTGGTGATCTATAGCCCCTCCCCCCTCCCCGTGGATTTATCTCAAGCTGTGTGGCGGCCATGGAAGGTATGGTCAGCGGTCGCCGCACAGTTTTAAAGTAATTTTAATTCTGTGGCGCCCACCAGAGCCCGGCGCAACTGCCTAACCTTGCCTAATGGAAGCGCCGGGCCTGGATTCTGGTTGTCCTTTTGTATAATGTGCTAATAAATAATAACTAGAATCTGATTGGTTGCTATAGGCAACATCTCACTTTTTCAAACCCGCCATTTAGTAAATATACCCAATAGTGTGCAAAGCACTACTGTATATAATACTGCCAATACCCTTGGTGAATGGTTTATTTTAAATCTTTTTGATACACTATATTGTGCCGATCGAAAAAAAATACACATATAAATACACATAGAACTGGTTAAATTAGCTATACTGTGCTCTGAATTCTTATTTTTGTTTTAGGTTTACTTTTTATATATTTTTTAAAAACTTTTTATATAAACGAGCACATATATGAAAAGTGCTATTTTTCATATTTAAATATAAAGCAGTACTTTGTTTAACATTAATTTTGCACAGAGAATGTTATGTCAATCATAGGCTATCATCATCCTATTATTAGCACAGAACCACTTCTGACGTTTAACATATTTGCAAACTTTCATGATTTTGAAAGACACTTGGCAAGAAATATCAACAGTTTAAACATTTTAGGAACAATTTAGGTCTACCCACCTCATACAGAATTCTTGATTGCTTTTTTTGTTACCGTTAGATTCTGGCTAGATATTTCTTTTATATGACTACCGAAGTACACTGTCTAATGAGGAGCAGAGTGTAGGAATATTTCACAGATAAGAAATGTCTGACATTTCATTCAAGCTAATTGTAGAAAAGTTAATTGAATCTAGCTCCCATTGATAAGTGCCTTGTGCTACCCTTTGGATCACGTCTCCTGCTCCCTTTCCTTACATTCTAATGTGTACGGTTCTTTTTTTGGCTCTTATTTCAATTCTAATTGTTTGGGCAAGAAGTTCCCATTATAAATATTATATTGTTGAAGTTCAAAATCCTGCAGGGCACTTTTTTTTTTTTATCAATGTCTAATGATAATTCCAGAGAAAAACAATTGCTTGATTGTACACTTGTAATTGGTAAATATGCTTTTACCTTCATATACTTTAAAGTGTAGATAAAGATTGGGACATGTGTCTACAGCTCAGTTCCATTGCTCTATCATTCCCCAGCATTAATCTACCAACAGGGAAATGGCTGGAATATGGGGTTCTTCAGTTCCTGCTTGCTAGACAATGAGATGCATTATGAGCAAGGTCCAGCTGTCTGTTCTTGGTGGTCAGTGCAATATATGTAATGCTGCTGGAGACCCTCTACTCCTATCCTATCTGCATGTTGTCATTAGAATGAAATGTTCAGGTGGAGAAAAAAGCAGTGGGCCATCTTCAGGGCTGTTAAGTTTGCCAGAGCTCTCAGAAATCTCCTGCATTTGATTCCAGTATTCTGGTCTCCCTCTTTTTCCCCCCAGTCTCCTAAATTTCATGACACCAGAAGATCAATGCATTGGCTGTATTAGGAAGTCATAACACCCAGTAGAGTGCCAGGATCCAGCTAGATGGTATGAGAAAGCAGATCTGAGGGTAAATGTATCAAGGTCTGATTTTTTCAGCGTGTTAAAATTGTGGCAAATCGCGGGTGATAACCCGCTATTTTATTCAAAAAGTTCTCAAATGTATTATGCTGCGATTTTTACCCTGATGTTCAAAATCGCTGGTCATCTCTAGCTCTCCCGTGTTGTCCTTATCTAGCTGTTAGATTAGTAAACACATCACTGTTACACTGTCCCTGCCTATAGAGCCGGAGGTCCCGGGAGCTGTAAAATGTTTAAAGATAGATAAAAGTTAAATAAAATAAAAGCATGGTGTCCCCCCGTCCGAGCACTATTAACCCTAGTGCTGCCAGCCTGCTGCTTGTTACGTGAAAATAGGGGAAAAAATTTGCATGGGGTCCCCCCGATTTTCACATAACCAGCACTAGGCAAACCAGCTGGGGTGGGTGGCACTACAGCAGGGGGACATGTGGCAGGGGTCCCCCTGCCATAATGACAAACCAACCCCAGGCTCTTCAGCGCTGGGTTGGATTCCCTAGGGAGTGGGGTCCGCCAAAGAAAAAGAGCGGGCCCCACCTCTAGGAATAACCAGCCCAGTGCTGAAAGCACTAGGGCTCTTACTACACCCCTGGGCGGTGGGTGTAGGGTAATAATGGCCAAAGTTAATGTAAAAAAATAAAAGGACACCATTTTGTTTTGTAGAACTACAAGTCCCAGCCAGCCCGACCTGCCATAAACAGTGTGGGCATGCTGTTACTTGTATAATACTTGTATAACTACAAGCACCAGCATACCCATGGCAGCCAGGGCTTGCTGGCACTTGGAGAACCACAAGTGCCAACATGCCCTGACACTCATGGCTGGCTGAGACCTGAAGTTCCACAAAAAAAATGTTTAAAAAAACCACCACTCCGTTTTAAACCACCAAATTTTAATGTTTAAAAAAACCACCACTCCGTTTTAAACCACCAAATTTTAATGAAAATAATAAAACCCCAATAAAAACAATGCACACCCTCATTTATACCACATAAATGTATTAAAAATAAGAAAACCTCGAAATACTCACCAGTCAGATTTCTTCTTCTTTCTTCAGCAGCTTTTAATCCAAAAATGCTTGAAAACCATGTCCCAAATACATTATCAATTCCAAAAGTCCAGGCTTGAACCACATCCAAAATAAATTGTATACCCAAAAGTTCAGCTTGAATAGTCCAAAATAATTTGTAATTCCAAAGTCCCTGCTTGTAAATATCTTCTGTTCTTCTTGGCCAAAAAGGCCCACTTGTTGTTAGCAGTTTTCTTTTCTTCAGCCCAGGAGGGGCCCCATATTTGTAATCCAAATCTGGAACATGCTTGAAAAAAATAATAAACCCAATTTACAGACGACGCAAATTCTGCTTTTACAGTGTACAAGCAGACCGAAGCTACTAAATAGAATCCAGCTGCGAGGTCTAACGAGGTGGAAAAACCCACCTCTTTAGACAAGCTTATAATATTCCTCTACCACCCTCTTAATCTCCCTAGGTTACCCTATTACTACCCTCTACACAGCTAACACAAGACAACAAACCTCTGACCAACATAGTTGTGTGACTGAGAATACAGTCCACTAAATACTTTGTAACTTTTGCATCCCAGCTGGACAAATATTCAATATGATGTAGCACTTACCCTTGTGTATCAAACCATTGTCCCATAGATTGTAAGCTTGCGAGCAGGGCCTTCTTACCTCTACATATGTATTTATTACCCAGTATTGTTTTATTACTGTTTGTTCAGAATTGTAAAGCGCTACGGAATTTGCTAGCGCTATATAAATACATTTTGATGATGATGATGAATTAACACTGAAAGAGCGATTAGATAGGTAGGATGAGAACCAGGATTGGACAGTGTCTTGAAGACCTAGGGATTGTAGCGTTTGTATGAGAAGAGAGTGGTCAACAGTGTAAAATCCAGCAGAGAGATCCAGGAGAATTAGAAGAGAGTAACGGGCTTTAGTTTTAGCTGTGATCAAATCATTGACAACCTTGGTCAGTGCAGTCTCTGTGGAATGTTGAGAGTCTGACAGTTATGCGTTTTACATGCCCCAAAAATTCTGTGATTTTCATCAGCCCAAGTTGACATCACTAAATGATAGAAAAAGGATAGATGCTACAGAGACAACAGGGCATTGAAGAATAAATAAGGAAGGTTAGGTGTTATGCGCCGACCATAACGTCTAATGGAAGATGTGTTCCTTATTGTATTTAGAGAGCATTGTTTTCATAAGGAGTGTTGCAAGAAGAACCAGAACAGAACTTTAGGTATTAGTTTCTCCTTTAGTAATCTTGGATCAGCCACGTTCTGTGCATTTGGTGGTTTACAGTAGCTTTCTCTTCTGTTTAGGAAGTTTGAGTGTGCACCCACATCTCTGTTCATCTTTTATGTATAGTACATGATATGCTACAGTCAAAAGTTTGCACAGTATATGACAATGTGCTTGAGCAACATATTATTTTGGGTATTATGTGCTAATCCAAAGCCTCCCGTATCTGACCCAACTTTTCTTCCTACCATCTCTGCCTACTTGTAACACTTTGGGCCAGATTTACTAAGCTGCGGGTTTGAAAAAGTGGGGATGTTGCCTATAGCAACCAATCAGATTCTAGCTTTCATTTATTAAGTACCGTCTACAAAATGATAGCTAGAATCTGATTGGTTGCTATTGGCAACATCCCCACTTTTGCAAACCCGCAGCTTAGTAAATCTAGCCCTTTGACTCCTTTCCTGACATTAACCTCTGTTATCTTCCATGATTTTTTCTATGATAATGTTTGTGTCTTGTAGGGAGATCCTGGGGCTTCAACCTTTAGGTGTCTTCTCTCCTGAAGACTGGAAGCTCATTTAAACTCTGTGTCTGTCTGTGAGACAGTTGAAAAAATGAAAAGCCAAAAAACTGGTATTTTTCAAAAGCTCCTACAAAACGTACTTCTGGGATCACAACAATAAAACAAAAAAAATGACTAATTTTTTGACCAAATATTAGCTTTATTATGAAAGACATTATTTAAACATGCAATTATCTTTTCATTTTCAAAATAATGGCAGCATGCCACACTATTGCTGGACAACTTATTAGTAAAGATGCTGGAATTTGTTTCAAAGTTCTTCTTTAACTATTTATTTCAACTCTAAAGTTAGAAAAATTGTGAGAGGTTCTCAAAATTTAGACAAAAAAATTCTAGCTAAATTCGTGCAAGGCAAATAGGTTTGCACTAGCTGGTGCAAATGTGTTCAATATTTTTTATGTTTAAATTGCTACATTGTATAATATTCTCAATGGTTTTCCAAGTGACCGGCTAATTCAAACTTGAACACAATAATGTTCTCTGTTCAGATTAATTTTTTTTAAAAATGCTATAAAACTCAGCCACTTAGGGCCTGATTCATTAAGGAACTTAAGCAAGTAATTTAGTAAGTTTTCTTACTTAAGTTTTCTGGACAAAACCATGTCACAATACAAGGGGTGCAAATTAATTTAGTATTTTGCACATAAGTTAAATACTGATTGTTTTTTCATGTAGCACACAAATATTTGATAGCTTAATTGTACACTGAAATTTAAAGTTGATATTTGTGTGCTACATGAAAAAAAAACAGCATTTATCTTATGTGCAAAATAATAAACTAATTTACACCCCTTACATTGTAACATAGTGCTGTCCAGAAAACTTAAGTAAGAAAACTTACTCAATTTCTTGCCTAAGTATCTTAATGAATCAGGCCCTTTAGCTTGAACAGGCAACATTTTGTTTGTTTTAACATCTGTTATTGTAACCAAAAGCTGCAAACTTGACCTTCGAACTGAAATGTCGAACTGCAAATTTGATTTTGAGGTTCACCATCTGAGGGCAGGATACAACTCAAACTTGCCAAAAAATCACAATCGTATCACAAACAACTTTAATGCCCTAGAACCATCCAAATTCAATAGAATTTATAAATGGTAATAATGAATTATGTGGTCCTTCCTAAATAATCATTAACTGGAAATACCCCAGGGTATGGGTTTTTCATTACTCAGTTTCCTTGGTAAATGTACATCCACTTTGTTGCTGGTTTCTGTCTTTGGCACCTTCTATGATTTCTCCATCTAATCTTTCTTAAAACCAATATTCATGTTTTCATAGTCTTCATTTTAATTTTCACCGCACATTATATAATGGGTATGAAAATTATAGCAACCATTATTTTCTCCCTCCATCTTTCCATTGGCTGAGAGCTTTAAGGATTCTTCATATACAGAGTAAAACTATTATTTCAAGGTTTCTTGATTAGGATTATATTTACTAAACTGCGGGTTTGAAAAACTGGAGTTGCCTATGGCAGCCAATCAGATTCTAGTTATCATTTATTTAGTACATTCTACAAAATTAAAGCTAGAATCTGTTTGGTTGCTATAGGCAACAGCTCCACTTTTTCAAACCCACAGTTTAGTAAATATACCCCCTATGTCTCCCATTTGCTTACCAATGGGTATATTTATAAAAAGTTAATGTTTTTTTAATCCGGATTATAGTCACATATTACTACACTGAAAACCACCTACTTCAGTGGTGATATTTAAGGAGCATCAAGACAAAATTTATTAAGATAATCAGCATAGTCCTCTACAATGTCAGTCCCCAAGGCATACAATCTTGAGAAAACCAGTGTACCAATGAAAATGAAAAGGGATTAGTAGTAGGGATGAGCGCGCTCGGATTTCTGAAATCCGAGCCCACCCGAACGTTGCGGATCCGAGTCGGATCCGAGACAGATCCGGGTATTGGCGCCAAATTCAAAAGTGAAACTGAGGCTCTGACTCATAATCCCGTTGTCGGATCTCGCGATACTCGGATCCTATAAATTCCCCGCTAGTCGCCGCCATCTTCACTCGGGCATTGATCAGGGTAGAGGGAGGGTGTGTTAGGTGGTCCTCTGTGCTGTTTAGTTCTGTGCTGTTTAGTTCTGTGCTGTTTAGTTCTGTGCTGTTTAGTGCTGTGCTGTGCTGTGCTGTTTAGTGCTGTGCTGTGCTGTGCTGTGCTGTGTTGTGTTCTGCAGTATCAGTCCAGTGGTGCTGTGTGCTGTGCTCTGTCCTTCTGAGGTCAGTGGTGCTGCTGGGTCCTGTGCTGTGTCCTGTTCAGTCCAGTGGTGCTGTGTCCTGTGCTCTGTGCTTCTAAGGGCATAGTTATTTCCCCAATATTCCCCTGTGTTTAAAAAAATAAAAAAAAGTTTTTTTAAAAAATACCAAAAACTACTTTAATATTTTTTAATTACCACAAAATTTTCACAACCAATCCTGCAGTATAAGCCCATTGGTACTGCAATATTACCAAGTTCACACATTCAGCAGTAAAAGTCCAGTGGTACTGCAATATTACAAAGTTTACACATTCTGCAGTATCAGTCCAGTGGTGCTGTGTCCTGTGCTCTGTCCTGCTGAGTTCCGTAGTGCTGCTGGGTCCTGTGCCGTGTCCTGTTCAGTCCAGTGGTGCTGTGTCCTGTGCTCTGTGCTTCTAAGGGCATAGTTATTTCCCCATTATTCCCAAGTTTTTAAAAAATAAAAAAAAAGTAAAAAAAAATAAAAAATTTAAAAAAAAAAAATATATATAATAATTATAACCAAATTTGCAAAACCAATCCAGCATTATAAGTCCATTGGTACTGCAATATTACCAAGTTCACACATTCTGCAGTATCTTGTGCTACATATAATGGAGACCAAAAATTTGGAGGATAAAGTAGGGAAAGATCAAGACCCACTTCCTCCTAATGCTGAAGCTGCTGCCACTAGTCATGACATAGACGATGAAATGCCATCAACGTCGTCTTCCAAGCCCGATGCCCAATCTCGTAGTACCGGGCATGTAAAATCCAAAAAGCCCAAGTTAAGAAAAAGTAGCAAAAAGAGAAACTTAAAATCATCTGAGGAGAAACGTAAAGTTGCCAATATGCCATTTACGACACGGAGTGGCAAGGAACGGCTTAGGCCCTGGCCCGTGTTCATGACTAGTGGTTCAGCTTCACCCACGGATCTTAGCCCTCCTCCTCCTCCCCCCCCCTACAAAAAATTGAAGAGAGTTATGCTGTCAGCAACAAAACAGCAAACAACTCTGCCTTCTAAAGAGAAATTATCACAAATCCCCAAGGCGAGTCCAAGGGTGTTGGTGGTTGTCAAGCCTGACCTTCCCATCACTGTACGGGAAGAGGTGGCTCGGGAGGAGGCTATTGATGATGTAGCTGGCGCTGTGGAGGAACTTGATGATGAGGATGGTGATGTGGTTATTGTAAATGAGGCACCAGGGGGGGAAACAGCTGATGTCCATGGGATGAAAAAGCCCATCGTCATGCCTGGTCAGAAGACCAAAAAATGCACCTCTTCGGTCTGGAGATATTTTTATCCAAATCCAGACAACCAATGTATGGCAATATGTAGCTTATGTAAAGCTCAAATAAGCAGGGGTAAGGATCTTGCCCACCTAGGAACATCCTCCCTTATACGTCACCTGAATAACCTTCATAGTTCAGTGGTTAGTTCAGGAACTGGGGCTAGGACCCTCATCGGTACAGGGACACCTAAATCCCGTGGTCCAGTTGGATACACACCAGCAACACCCTCCTCGTCAACTTCCTCCACAATCTCCATCAGATTCAGTCCTGCAGCCCAAGTCAGCAGCCAGACTGAGTCCTCCTCAATACGGGATTCATCCGAGGAATCCTGCAGCGGTACGCCTACTACTGCCACTGCTGCTGTTGCTGCTGTTAGTCGGTCATCTTCCCAGAGGGGAAGTCGTAAGACCGCTAAGTCTTTCACCAAACAATTGACCGTCCAACAGTCGTTTGCCATGACCACCAAATACGATAGTAGTCACCCTATTGCAAAGCGTATAACTGCGGCTGTAACTGCAATGTTGGTGTTAGACGTGCGCCCGGTGTCCGCCATCAGTGGAGTGGGATTTAGAGGGTTGATGGAGGTATTGTGTCCCCGGTACCAAATCCCCTCGAGATTCCACTTCACTAGGCAGGCGATACCAAAAATGTACAGAGAAGTACGATCAAGTGTCCTCAGTGCTCTTAAAAATGCGGTTGTACCCACTGTCCACTTAACCACGGACATGTGGACAAGTGGTTCTGGGCAAACGAAGGACTATATGACTGTGACAGCCCACTGGGTAGATGCATCCCCTTCCGCAGCAACAGCAACAGCTGCATCAGTAGCAGCATCTACAAAATGGCTGCTCATGCAAAGGCAGGCAACATTGTGCATTACAGGCTTTAATAAGAGGCACAACGCTGACAACATATTAGAGAAAATGAGGGAAATTATCTCCCAGTGGCTTACCCCACTTAGACTCTCATGGGGATTTGTGGTGTCAGACAATGCCAGTAACATTGTGCGGGCATTAAATATGGGCAATTTCCAGCACGTCCCATGTTTTGCCCACACCATTAATTTGGTGGTGCAGCATTACCTCAAGAGTGACAGGGGTGTGCAGGAGATGCTTGCGGTGGCCCGCAAAATTGCTGGACACTTTCGGCATTCAGCCAGTGCCTACCGCAGACTAGAGGCACATCAAAAAAGCTTGAACCTGCCCTGCCATCACCTCAAACAAGAGGTTGTGACGCGCTGGAACTCCACCCTCTATATGCTGCAGAGGATGGAGGAGCAGCAAAAGGCCATTCAGGCCTACACAGCCACCTACGACATAGGCAAAGGAGTGGGGATGCGCCTGAGTCAAGCGCAGTGGAGACTGATTTCCGTGTTGTGCAAGGTTCTGCAGCCATTTGAACTTGCCACACGAGAAGTCAGTTCCGACACTGCCAGCTTGAGTCAGGTCATTCCCCTGATCAGGCTGTTGCAGAAGCAGCTGGAGAAAGTGAGGGAGGAGCTGGTAAGCCATTGCGATTACAGCAAGCATGTAGCTCTTGTGGATGTAGCCCTTCGTACGCTTTGCCAGGATCCGAGGGTGGTCACTCTTTTAAAGTCAGAGGAATACATTCTGGCCACCGTGCTCGATCCTCGGTTTAAAGCGTATGTTGTGTCTCTGTTTCCGGCGGACACAAATCTACAGCGGTGCAAAGACCTGCTGGTCAGGAGATTGTCCTCTGAAGAGGACCGTGACATGCCAACAGCTCCACCCTCATTTTCTTCCACATCTATGGCTGCGAGGAAAAAGCTCAGTTTTCCCAAAAGAGGCACTGGCGGGGATGCTGATAACATCTGGTCCGGACTGAAGGACCTGCCAACCATTGCAGACAGGTCTACTCTCGCTGCATTGGATGCTGTGACAATAGAAAAAATTGTGGATGATTACTTTGCTGACACCATCCAAGTAGACATGTCAGACAGTCCATATTGTTACTGGCAGGAAAAAAAGGCAGTTTGGAAGCCCCTGTACAAACTGGCTCTATTTTACCTGAGTTGTCCCCCCTCCAGTGTGTACTCGGAAAGAGTTTTTAGTGCAGCGGGGAACCTGGTCAGTGAGCGGCGAAGGAGGTTGCTTCCTCACAACGTTGAAAAAATGATGTTTATAAAAATGAATAATCAATTCCTCAATGAAGTACAGCACTGCCCTCCAGATACTACAGAGGGACCTGTGGTTGTGGAGTCCAGCGGGGACGAATTGATAATGTGTGATGAGGAGGAAGTAGACACTGTAGGGGGAGAGGAATCAGAGGTTGAGGATGAGGATGACATCTTGCCTCAGTAGAGCCTGTTTAGTCTGTACAGGGAGAGATGAATAGCTTTTTTGGTGTGGGGGCCCAAACAAACCAATCATTTCAGTCAAAGTTGTTTGGTAGGCCCTGTCGCTGAAATGATTGGTTTGTTAAAGTGTGCATGTCCTATTTCAACAACATACCTCTCAACTGCAGCTCATCCCTCCTCTGCGGGGATAATGTCTCCTGTGCTCTGACACGTCACTCTGTGTACTCTCAGCCTCAGTGTCACGGGCACTAGGAGTCTTTACCCAGGGATCACCAGATGGTAGGCTTACCAGAGCAATGTAGATGGTAATAGGGTACTCTGGTAGCTGGGTGATCACGGAACATGAAATGATGGCCGATGAGATGCTCAGGAAAGTCTATGACTAGCAACACTGGTAATAATGAGGTAATGATACACAAGGAACTGTATGGACAAGGACACGTGAAAGTAGTCAGTGGTCTGCGATAGCAAGTTGTACCACTGCTATAGTGAGGAGGAATGTCCAACAGAAACAAGGAGGTGATGAGAGTCAGCGGTCTGCGGGTAGCAAGTTGTACCGCTGTCTGAGTGAAGGAATGGAATCCAAGTGGAGGTATCCAGGTAGTCAGTGGTCTGCGGTAGCAAGTTGTACCACTGCTATGTGAGAGGATAATGGAACAGGTGATACCGGAAACAGGGATCAGTGGTCTGACATCAGCAAGTTGTACCACTGCATATATATGTGAGGAGGTGCACGGGGGAAGACTGCAACACAGGATATACACAGGCACCTTATACACGATCCACAGTAATATGCACAATATAGGTATATATATATGTAAATGACTGATCAGGTCTGCAATCTAGAAAGTCTCTTGAAGTAGTCCAGCACAATGATAACACAGTCAATGATGGCAATAGACTCAGCGGATAGCAGACTCCAGAGAGAACCAAACACAGTCCAGCAAGATATGCAATACACAGCACAGTCAATGAGAAGTATGCATACCGTGGTTCAGCAGTAGCAGTCAGATGGGATTGCAGCGGTACCTGAGCGGCTGGAGGCCGACTGGATAGGAAGTCCCTGGATAGGAGAAGCAGCGGTCTAGCAGGTGCAGCGCACAGGTGAGTAGACCGACAGGGACACGAATCCACAGGAGTCAGCAACACGTGGAACTGGACTCATAGGAAACCCAGGAGAATGGAGATGATCCAGCAGAGGGTAGTAGAAGAGATACAAATCCAATGCTGACAGGAGGGTAGAGGCCAGTGGAACACGTGAAGGCGTGGAGAGTGGATCAGCAGGAGATGGACGATAGCGCTGACCACAGCGGCAGGACTCAGCGGCACACGGAGGTAACCAGTAGCAACCACAGGAACCAACAGCGATGGGAAACAGGAGTGCAGCGCAGGGCAGGAGCTGTAGATCACGAAGTGTAGCATATGGTAATGAAAAGCGGCAGTCTCGAGGAAGTCACAGCAAAGATGAGATGAGAGTGTAGTGCACGGAGGCAGCGGATAGTAATCAGCTGGCAGTCACGATGTTGAACACAGGCGACTGTAGTGCACAGAGGCAGCGGATAGTAGTCAGCTGGCAGTCACGATGTTGAACACAGGCGAGTTGCAAGCAGGAGACTGTAGTGCACAGAGGCAGCGGATAGTAGTCAGCTGGCAGTCACGATGTTGAACACAGGCGAGTTGCAAGCAGGAGACTGTAGTGCACAGAGGCAGCGGATAGTAGACAGCTAACAGACTTGATGAGAAGCAGGTGAGGGAGGTAAAAGCTGGAGTGCACGGAGGCAGCGGATAGCAATGAGCAAACAGTCACATTGATATAAAATAACGTTGAAGTGGTGTAGAAGACTGTAGTGCACGGAGGCAGCGGATAGGAATCAGCAAACAGTCATGATGATAAAGTTGATGGTAGAAGTGGTATGGAACCACAGTAGTAGAAGTGGTTTGGAAACCACAGGAATCAGCAACACTGAATACACAAGTAATACAGGAACACCTTCAGAGACTCATGAGGAATGAGACTCCAAGATCAGGCAATGTGGTGGTGACCACAGGTGCTTAATATAGGGAGGTTGCCTGATCTGCCAATTAAGTTAAAGGGGTATACACTGAAGTATAGAAAAGGGCTGCGCATGCGCAGACCCTCAGGATGGTGGACGGCCACGGTTCCTAAATGTCCGGGAAGAGGCACTCACGGTCCGGTGAGTGACAGTACCCCCCCTTTTAAAGGTGGGCACAGAACGCCTGGAACCGGGCTTGTCCGGATTTTTGGAGTAAAACTTCTTCAAAAGGGCAGGAGCATTAAGATCTTCAGCTTTGATCCAAGAGCGCTCCTCAGGACCAAAGCCCTTCCAATGAACGAGGAAGTGGAGGGCTCCTCGCGAAATTTTTGCATCTAGTACCTCGGTAATCTCAAAATCCTCCTCCTGATGGACTTGAACTGGCTGCGGAGCTGAGGGAGGAGTTGAAAAACGGTTGATAATAAGAGGTTTGAGCAAAGATACATGGAAGGCATTAGAAATCCGAAGACTCTTAGGAAGAAGGAGTTTCACACATACTGGATTGATAACTTGAATGATCCTATATGGACCAATAAAACGAGGGGCGAATTTCATGGATGGAACCTTCAAACGAATATTTTTTGTGGATAACCAGACACGATCTCCAATTTTTAGTGGTGGAATAGCCCGCCTCTTCTTATCAGCGAAAGATTTATATTTGACAGATGTCTTCTTCAAACAGGTTCTAACCTGAGACCAGATATTTTTAAAGGTCTGACAAACAGTCTCCACCGCAGGAACTTGGGTGGGCGGGAGGGCAGGAAATTCCGGAAAAGACGGATGGTGACCGTAGACCACAAAGAATGGAGTTTTGGATGATGACTCATGGTACATGTTGTTATGGGCGAACTCAGCCCAAGGGAGTAACTCTACCCAGTTGTCTTGATTGGCTGATGAAAATATCCTTATAAAAGTCTCAAGATCTTGATTGACACGTTCGGTTTGTCCATTGGATTGTGGATGGTAAGAAGATGAGAGTGCTAATCGTATGCCCAAGGTTTTACAAAGGGCTCGCCAGAATCTGGACACGAATTGTACTCCTCTATCAGACACAATCTCAGATGGACATCCATGGATACGGAAGATCTCTTTAATGAAATGTTCAGCCAGGATAGACGAGGAAGGCAAACCAGACAGAGGGATGAAATGAGCCATCTTCGAAAATCTGTCCACTACGACCCAAATAGTGTTATGGTTCTTACTAGGTGGTAAGTCAGTAACGAAATCCATACTAATATGGGTCCATGGTTTGGACGGAATGGGTAGTGGTCGCAGCAACCCTGCTGGGGTTCTGCGGGAGGATTTGAATTGCGAACATAATTCACAGGAAGCAATGAACTCTTTGACGTCTCTCCTCATTGAAGGCCACCAGTAACTTCGAGAGAGGATCTCAAAAGTCTTGTGTTCACCGGCGTGTCCAGAAAAACGAGAGGCATGGAACCACGAAAGGATTTTCCTCCTTAGAGTAGGAGGCACGAGGGTCTTCCCAAATGGTAGCGTTTTGGTGGATGAAGCAGCCAGTGAGATACATTTGGGGTCTAGAATGGTATGGTTGGAAACCTCTTCTATATCAGAGGACGTAGCAAAGGCTCTAGATAAGGCATCAGCTTTTTTGTTCTTGGCAGCTGGTTTGAAGGTAATTATTAATTCAAAACGGGAAAAGAAAAGAGACCATCTTGCTTGACGAGGGTTCAAGCATTGGGCAGACTGGAGATATGACAAGTTCTTATGATCCGTGAAGATCGTCACCGGATGGCGAGCTCCCTCCAACAAGTATCTCCATTCCTCTAATGCGGCTTTGATAGCCAGTAATTCCTTGTCTCCGATGGTATAATTCTTCTCTGCGGGTAGGAGACCCCGAGAATAGAAGGCACAAGGGTGGAATTTTTGCTGTTCCGAGCGTTGGGAGAGAATAGCTCCTAAGCCCACATTAGAGGCATCTACTTCTAGGAAAAAAGGGAGTGTCACATCAGGCTGACGAAGGATTGGAGCCGAAGAGAAGGACTCTTTTAATGTTTGAAAGGCTTGAATAGCCTCAGTAGACCATTGCTTAGGATTAGCCCCTTTACGAGTCAGGGCCACAATAGGAGATGCAATGGAAGAAAAGTCTTGAATGAAGCGTCTATAGTAATTGGCAAAACCTAAAAAACGCTGGATGGCACGAAGAGTAGTTGGCTGGGGCCAATGTAGTACAGCATTTACTTTGTCAGGATCCATCTTCAGACCAACTCCGGAAACAATATACCCCAAGAATGGAATCTGGGGTAATTCGAATGAACATTTTTCTAATTTACAGAACAATGAATTTTTCCGTAGCCTGGAGAGGACTTCTGCCACATGTTGGTGGTGAGAAGGCAGGTCCTGTGAAAAAATCAATATGTCGTCCAGGTAGACGACGACACATACATATAATAAGTCCCGAAAAATCTCATTGATGAAGCCCTGAAAAACAGCGGGGGCATTACATAGCCCGAAAGGCATTACCAGATATTCGTAATGCCCGTCTCTGGTGTTAAACGCCGTCTTCCATTCGTCACCGGAACGGATTCTGATTAAATTGTAAGCACCACGAAGATCCAACTTAGTAAAAATACGGGCTCCCTTAATGCGGTCAAATAGCTCAGTGATCAACGGAATGGGATACCGGTTCTTGATAGTAATGGCATTGAGTCCACGAAAATCTATACAAGGGCGTAATGATCCATCCTTCTTTTTGACAAAGAAGAACCCAGCTCCAGCGGGCGAGGTGGAAGGTCGAATGAACCCACGCTGGAGGTTCTCCCGTATATATTCAGATGTAGCTTGAGTTTCAGGTAACGAGAGTGGATAGACCCGGCCTCTGGGAGGAGTCTTGCCAGGAAGAAGATCAATCGGACAATCCCAAGAACGATGAGGAGGAAGACGTTCAGACTGAGCTTTATCAAAAACATCGGTAAATGAAGCATATTGAGGAGGGAGTCCCGGTGAAATAGCTGAAATGGAAGCTTGCTGTACCTTGAGAGGAATGACTTGGGAAAGGCAATGATGGTGACATTCAGGCCCCCAAGACGTGACTTGAGGGGTGCGCCAGTCAATCTGGGGAGAGTGACACTGAAGCCATGGAAGGCCTAGGACAATCGGACTTGTCGTAACAGGAAGAATTAAAAACGATATCTCTTCATGATGCAGAGCACCAATCTGAAGGGTTACTGGAGACGTACTCTGGGTGATGAGACCGTTGATGAGACGTGATCCATCGATAGCCGTCACAGTAATGGGAGTTTTTAAGGTAATCATTGGTAGAGACCATTGATTAACTAACGATTTGGAAATAAAATTTCCTGCTGCTCCGGAATCAATCAATGCCTGTGACTCAAAGGTCTTGGTAGCAAAGGAAATAGTCACATCAAAAGCGCAGACTTTAGATTTCATAGACGATGGAGAGGACTCCAGGGACCCTAACTTCACCTCTCCAGAACTAGTTAGGGCCTGGCATTTCCCGATCTCTTAGGGCAGGAGCTGAGGACATGAGTGGAATCAGCACAATAGATACAGAGTCTATTCTTGACTCTTCGTTTCCTCTCCTCAGAAGATAACTTGGAACGTCCAATCTCCATGGGAATCACAGCGGGTGACACTGGACGAAATTGAGGGTTAGAGCGAAAAGGTGCTTTAGCAGAAGTCGTTTTCTCAGCCTCTCTTTCACGAAATCTCATATCAACACGATGGCATAGAGAGATCAAATCTTCAAGTGACGAAGGAAGCTCTTGGGTAGTCAGTGCATCTTTAATTTTATCGGAAAGCCCCTGCCAGAAGGCGGCAACTAGGGCTTCAGTGTTCCACTGAAGTTCAGAGGCTAAGATCCTAAATTGAATGACGTACTGGCCTACAGTATGAGATCCTTGTCGCAGACGGAGGATGCTGGAAGCAGCGGAGGTCACACGACCTGGTTCATCGAACACACTTCGGAATGTAGAAATGAATTTGGCACTATCTTGTAATATTGGATCGTTCCTCTCCCACAGAGGGGAGGCCCAAGCCAGGGCTTGTCCTGAAAACAAAGAGATAAGATAGGCCACTCTGGAACGATGGGTAGAAAAATTTTGAGGTTGGAGCTCAAAATGGACTGAACATTGGTTAAGGAAACCCCTACAAGTTTTGGGGTCTCCATCGTACTTTGACGGAGTAGGCAGGTGAAGCGTGGAAGCTATAGACACCTGGAATGGCAATGGGGAAACGGAGGAAAGCACAGGAGCTTCAGTAGTAGCTGTCACAGTCTGTCCAGATGTTCCTTGGGAGGTTAATGACTGATAACACTGAAGTAACAGCTGTTGGCGGGCATCCTGTTGCTCCACACGGCTAACCAGATGTTGCAGCATCTCTTTGGCGGTAGGTTCCACATCTGGGTCTGTCATGGCCTGATCTTACTGTCACGGGCACTAGGAGTCTTTACCCAGGGATCACCAGATGGTAGGCTTACCAGAGCAATGTAGATGGTAATAGGGTACTCTGGTAGCTGGGTGATCACGGAACATGAAATGATGGCCGATGAGATGCTCAGGAAAGTCTATGACTAGCAACACTGGTAATAATGAGGTAATGATACACAAGGAACTGTATGGACAAGGACACGTGAAAGTAGTCAGTGGTCTGCGATAGCAAGTTGTACCACTGCTATAGTGAGGAGGAATGTCCAACAGAAACAAGGAGGTGATGAGAGTCAGCGGTCTGCGGGTAGCAAGTTGTACCGCTGTCTGAGTGAAGGAATGGAATCCAAGTGGAGGTATCCAGGTAGTCAGTGGTCTGCGGTAGCAAGTTGTACCACTGCTATGTGAGAGGATAATGGAACAGGTGATACCGGAAACAGGGATCAGTGGTCTGACATCAGCAAGTTGTACCACTGCATATATATGTGAGGAGGTGCACGGGGGAAGACTGCAACACAGGATATACACAGGCACCTTATACACGATCCACAGTAATATGCACAATATAGGTATATATATATGTAAATGACTGATCAGGTCTGCAATCTAGAAAGTCTCTTGAAGTAGTCCAGCACAATGATAACACAGTCAATGATGGCAATAGACTCAGCGGATAGCAGACTCCAGAGAGAACCAAACACAGTCCAGCAAGATATGCAATACACAGCACAGTCAATGAGAAGTATGCATACCGTGGTTCAGCAGTAGCAGTCAGATGGGATTGCAGCGGTACCTGAGCGGCTGGAGGCCGACTGGATAGGAAGTCCCTGGATAGGAGAAGCAGCGGTCTAGCAGGTGCAGCGCACAGGTGAGTAGACCGACAGGGACACGAATCCACAGGAGTCAGCAACACGTGGAACTGGACTCATAGGAAACCCAGGAGAATGGAGATGATCCAGCAGAGGGTAGTAGAAGAGATACAAATCCAATGCTGACAGGAGGGTAGAGGCCAGTGGAACACGTGAAGGCGTGGAGAGTGGATCAGCAGGAGATGGACGATAGCGCTGACCACAGCGGCAGGACTCAGCGGCACACGGAGGTAACCAGTAGCAACCACAGGAACCAACAGCGATGGGAAACAGGAGTGCAGCGCAGGGCAGGAGCTGTAGATCACGAAGTGTAGCAGATGGTAATGAAAAGCGGCAGTCTCGAGGAAGTCACAGCAAAGATGAGATGAGAGTGTAGTGCACGGAGGCAGCGGATAGTAATCAGCTGGCAGTCACGATGTTGAACACAGGCGACTGTAGTGCACAGAGGCAGCGGATAGTAGTCAGCTGGCAGTCACGATGTTGAACACAGGCGAGTTGCAAGCAGGAGACTGTAGTGCACAGAGGCAGCGGATAGTAGTCAGCTGGCAGTCACGATGTTGAACACAGGCGAGTTGCAAGCAGGAGACTGTAGTGCACAGAGGCAGCGGATAGTAGACAGCTAACAGACTTGATGAGAAGCAGGTGAGGGAGGTAAAAGCTGGAGTGCACGGAGGCAGCGGATAGCAATGAGCAAACAGTCACATTGATATAAAATAACGTTGAAGTGGTGTAGAAGACTGTAGTGCACGGAGGCAGCGGATAGGAATCAGCAAACAGTCATGATGATAAAGTTGATGGTAGAAGTGGTATGGAACCACAGTAGTAGAAGTGGTTTGGAAACCACAGGAATCAGCAACACTGAATACACAAGTAATACAGGAACACCTTCAGAGACTCATGAGGAATGAGACTCCAAGATCAGGCAATGTGGTGGTGACCACAGGTGCTTAATATAGGGAGGTTGCCTGATCTGCCAATTAAGTTAAAGGGGTATACACTGAAGTATAGAAAAGGGCTGCGCATGCGCAGACCCTCAGGATGGTGGACGGCCACGGTTCCTAAATGTCCGGGAAGAGGCACTCACGGTCCGGTGAGTGACACTCAGGATCTGACACTACAGCTACCATGCCTCTTGTAGCAGCCCTCACTCCAGGGCCTCTTCCATGTGCAGTGTCCCCCTCTCTCTTGGGTTCACTATAGTGGCATGGAGTTCTCCCCCTCATCCAGGGCACACATTCCTTGCCCTGGCTCAGTCACCACGCTCAGACTTCCAGGCAATGCTGGGGGAGCCTGGGAGCTTCCACCCCAGGTCCCCAGCTACAACTCTCCTCTCCTGTGTCTTCTCTCTCTTTCTGACACTTTAAAGATCGTGCCTTTAAATGAAAAAGTCAGTCTTCATTGCACGACTATGTGCAAGTGCAACAGGGACATTTTTTTGGGTTTACAAAGTCAAACAATAACACTTCGACCCTGTCTGTCTGGGGTCTCTCAATGACGAATTGTCTGTAGCATGTTTGGAGGAGGTATTGTGGCCCCGGTATCAAATTGGGTACCGGGGCCACCCCACTATGCAGTCCAGATACTTGTTTGGTGGAATTCCGACACGTGGAGGGTTTTTTAATTATATTGTGGCCTCGGTACCAAATTGTGTACCGGGGCCACCACACTACGCAGTCAAGATACTTGTTTGGTGGAATTCAGACCAGTTGAGGGTTTTATTTTTATATTGTGTGGACCACTCTATCTATACCACACTACAACTCTATACCACTCTATTTCCTACTTTAATTCTATTTAATTCTATTTCCTACTTTAATTCTATTACTAATTAATTCCATAAAGAGGAACAAAAAAAACCAATTTTACCAAAAGTATAATATGACTTAGACTTACAAACACTACACTTTAAAGATCGTGCCTTTAAATGAAAAAGTCAGTCTTCATTGCACGACTATGTGCAACAGGGACATTTTTTTGGGTTTACAAAGTCAAACAATAACACTTCGACCCTGTCTGTCTGGGGTCTCTCAATGACGAATTGTCTGTAGCATGTTTGGAGGAGGTATTGTGGCCCCGGTATCAAATTGGGTACCGGGGCCACCCCACTATGCAGTCCAGATACTTGTTTGGTGGAATTCCGACACGTGGAGGGTTTTTTAATTATATTGTGGCCTCGGTACCAAATTGTGTACCGGGGCCACCACACTACGCAGTCAAGATAGATAGATGCGTATTGCGTATCATAGATAAAGTACATTCAGTGGTGTGGGGCAAATTGAAAAATATTCCAAATGCACTGACATTATCAAAAACAAGAGGTTGTCACACGCTAAAACTCCAACATGTATATGATGGAGAGGATGGAGGAGCAGCCGTATGTGTAGTGTAATGCAGATCTGTTGAAGGTTTTTTATATATTTTATTGTGGTGCCCAGTGCCCACTCCTCTACGCAGTCCAGATACATTTATTGGTGCGAATCATAAAAGTTCAGGGTTTTTAATATATATTGTGGTGACCCACTCCTCTACGCAGTCCAGGTACATTTATTGGTGCGATTCATAAAAGTTCAGGGTTTTTAAGATATCTTGTGGTGACCCACTCCTATACGCAGTCCAGGTACATTTATTGGTGCGATTCATAAAAGTTCAGGGTTTTTAAGATATCTTGTGGTGACCCACTCCTATACGCAGTCCAGGTACATTTATTGGTGCGATTCATAAAAGTTCAGGGTTTTTAATAGATATTGTGGTGACCCACTCCTCTACGCAGTCCAGGTACATTTATTGGTGCGAATCATAAAAGTTCAGGGTTTTTAATAGATATTGTGGTGACCCACTCCTCTACGCAGTCCAGGTACATTTATTGGTGCGAATCATAAAAGTTCAGGGTTTTTAATAGATATTGTGGTGACCCACTCCTCTACGCAGTCCAGGTACATTTATTGGTGCGATTCATAAAAGTTCAGGGTTTTTAATAGATATTGTGGTGACCCACTCCTCTACGCAGTCCAGGTACATTTATTGGTGCGAATCATAAAAGTTCAGGGTTTTTAAGATATCTTGTGGTGACCCACTCCTATACGCAGTCCAGGTACATTTATTGGTGCGATTCATAAAAGTTCAGGGTTTTTAAGATATCTTGTGGTGACCCACTCCTATACGCAGTCCAGGTACATTTATTGGTGCGATTCATAAAAGTTCAGGGTTTTTAATAGATATTGTGGTGACCCACTCCTCTACGCAGTCCAGGTACATTTATTGGTGCGAATCATAAAAGTTCAGGGTTTTTAATAGATATTGTGGTGACCCACTCCTCTACGCAGTCCAGGTACATTTATTGGTGCGAATCATAAAAGTTCAGGGTTTTTAATAGATATTGTGGTGACCCACTCCTCTACGCAGTCCAGGTACATTTATTGGTGCGAATCATAAAAGTTCAGGGTTTTTAATAGATATTGTGGTGACCCACTCCTCTACGCAGTCCAGGTACATTTATTGGTGCGAATCATAAAAGTTCAGGGTTTTTAATATATCTTGTGGTGACCCACTCCTCTACGCAGTCCAGGTACATTTATTGGTGCGATTCATAAAAGTTCAGGGTTTTTAATAGATATTGTGGTGACCCACTCCTCTACGCAGTCCAGGTACATTTATTGGTGCGAATCATAAAAGTTCAGGGTTTTTAATATATCTTGTGGTGACCCACTCCTCTACGCAGTCCAGGTACAATTATTGGTGCGAATCATAAAAGTTCAGGGTTTTTAAGATATTGTGGTGACCCACTCCTCTACGCAGTCCAGGTACAATTATTGGTGCGAATCATAAAAGTTCAGGGTTTTTAATATATCTTGTGGTGACCCACTCCTCTACGCAGTCCAGGTACATTTATTGGTGCGATTCCTAAAAGTTCAGGGTTTTTAATAGATATTGTGGTGACCCACTCCTCTACGCAGTCCAGGTACATTTATTGGTGCGAATCATAAAAGTTCAGGGTTTTTAATATATCTTGTGGTGACCCACTCCTCTACGCAGTCCAGGTACAATTATTGGTGCGAATCATAAAAGTTCAGGGTTTTTAAGATATTGTGGTGACCCACTCCTCTACGCAGTCCAGGTACAATTATTGGTGCGAATCATAAAAGTTCAGGGTTTTTAAGATATTGTGGTGACCCACTCCTCTACGCAGTCCAGGTACAATTATTGGTGCGAATCATAAAAGTTCAGGGTTTTTAAGATATTGTGGTGACCCACTCCTCTACGCAGTCCAGGTACAATTATTGGTGCGAATCATAAAAGTTCAGGGTTTTTAAGATATTGTGGTGACCCACTCCTCTACGCAGTCCAGGTACAATTATTGGTGCGAATCATAAAAGTTCAGGGTTTTTAATATATATTGTGGTGACCCACTCCTCTACGCAGTCCAGAAAGATACCTTGTTGCAAAGTTTTGGACTAATAACTATATTGTGAGGTGTTCAGAATACACTGTAAATTAGTGGAAATGCTTGTTATTGAATGTTATTGAGGTTAATAATAGCCTAGGAGTGAAAATAAGCCCAAAAACTTGATTTTTAAACTTTTTATGTTTTTTTCAAAAAAAATCCGAATCCAATACCTTAAATCCGAACCGAGACCTTTCGTCAAGTGTTTTGCGAGACAAATCCGAACCTCAAAAATAACGAAAATCCGGATCCAAAACACAAAACACGAGACCTCAAAAGTCGCCGGTGCACATCCCTAATTAGTAGTGACCAATTCTACATTATCAGTTGTCACAGGTGTTAATGGATGAAAGCTAATAATTATTTAATAGTTACACAATAACCAGCCTCCATCTGCAAATTCTACTGCCAACCCCTGTGCTAGCCAACAATGGTTAATTCTCATAGTAGAGGAAAACCAGAAGTGTGAGGTCTTCCTGTCGTAACCAGCTCTCAGACTACTTAGGTCAGTGCCGACTCTTCTATTACAGACTTAGGAGGAAATGATCTATCACTCCTACCAAAGGCTATCAGCCTCATAGAGAAAAATGTTTGGCCCCATCCAGACCCCATGGGCTATGTGGAATCTGGGTAATGAACAAAGTTGAATTCAGGAAACCCAGGGATGGCAAGTTTGCAAAACCTGTGGTCCACATTTTTGGCCAAGGGGTCCATTATATCTAAAAAGTATAATTGCACATATTTGAAAAAAGTATCAGATATTGAACAAAAAACATACCACTCCCCCCACAAAATCTTTCTGAAACTGAATCCATATTTATTTCATTTTAAGTAGTCCAAGAACCAACAATGCTTTTCCCTACAAGTATGTCCTTGTCCTCATTCTTCTGTTGACCCAGTGACTTAAAATGGCAAGTAAACGAAAAAGAAAACCCCACTCAGCTTCCAACATTGTATTCAACATTATTAATTTTTCTTAATACTCCACTACCAAAAAACATGGGTCCGGTTGCCTTTTTGAAGGGGCACACCTTTTTCTGGCCTACTAACCCTCTAATAGAGGCACCAGTCTGAGAGCTGTATGTGATAACAGGTGAATAGAGAAAGACCATGTTTTATATATATATATATATATATATATATATATATATATATATATATATATATATATATATTAGTACTTTACTATACATGGCTGTGATGGCAAGAGACATAATTCTGGAGATGGGTCATTGAGGTTCTGGGCACTCCAAAAATTTTCATCCACTGCTTAAAATTAAAGTGGTTTCCAAGTCTGCACTTTTGGCCAGTTTACAAGTAACACATTCTATTAACTCTGTTCATTAGGGATGGGTGAATTAATTCCACCAATTCTGAAACGTGGATGAGTTGATCACATTGTTATCTAAAAGTAACAGGCATCATCTGTACATGGACACTTGACTCTTCACTCTCTTTCACTCTCCACATTCAATCTCTCATCTGGACTATTCGTACCTCCTTTTCACTGGGCTCTCTTCCTCCTGCCTCTTCCTGCTCCAATCAATCCTCAATGATGCTGCCCATCTCATTTTCCTTTCCTGATGCACTGCATCTGCCTTTTCTCTCTGTCAAACTCTTAACTGGCTCCCACCCCACTACAGAGTCCAATTCAAACTTCTTACCCTCACCTATAAAGCCCTAACCCAACCTCTCCCCTCTACATCTCCATTCTCATGCCCCGTTGTCCACCAGCACAGCAGAGTGCAGGTACCCATTGATGAGTTCTATGTAGGACCATTCTCGACCTTCTGCTAGCAGTGTTTTAAACACAGAGGGTCTGAGAGATGATGCAGTGTCTGTCCAAACGCTATCCAGAAACAGTGATGGCTCCAGGGTGTAATAAAAAAAGCAGTATTGCCTCTACTGTGAGAAGCCCCTCTTAAAAATTGCCCGGCATATGGAGCATGTTCACCGCAATGAGACTGAAGTAGCCTGGGCCCTAAAATTCCCTAAGCACTCGAAAGAAAGGTGCATGCACTTGGCACATCTTCGCAATAGGGGCAACTTTGCACACAATGATGAGGCAATGAGGGCAGGCCATGGCGTTCTGATCCCATGCAAACTTCCAGACAAAGAGATGGGTTCTGAAGGTTTCATGCACTGTGCAGCTTGCCATTGCCTGTTTGCAAGGAAATACCTGTGGCGACATATGAATAGATGTAAGCTAAACCAAAAGGGCAAGAATCTCACACCTGGCAAGAACAGAGTCTAGTCACTGTGCACCATTGCTCAGCCTGTTCCACCTGACATCAGTGATAGCTTTTGGAAGCTCTTGAGTGACATGACCCAGGATGAAGTCTTATATGCAGTCAGAAATGATTGATGCATCATGCAGATGGGACAGCATCTGTTCAACCGAGTCCGATCAGATGTTGGCAGGTACAAGTACATCCATCAGAAGCTTAGAGAAATGGGCAGGCTACTGCTACAGGCCAGAAGAGCTACCCCTTTGGAGAAGATGGAAGACTTTACCGCCCCATCAAACTTTCTGCATGTAGTAGACACTGTGAAGCTGGTAGCTGGCTATGACGAGGAGACAGGTGCATTTAATATGCCCTCACTGGCACTCAAGGTCAGATATGGCCTGCAAAAGATAGCGAGCATTGTGGTGTGCCGAGCCATGATGGCGGGCTGCACTGCTGCGGTTGAAAACACACAGAATTTCAGAAAGCTATATGAGGTGAGATGGAATCCGTTGATCTCATCGGCTGCCTTGAAAACTCTTAAGGATTCCAAAATGAACATGCCTCAGCTCTTACCTTTCATGGGAGATATGAAAAAGATGTACTTGTACCTTAATGAGAAGCAGCAAGCCTACCGAAGTGGGCTATCCACTGAGCCTACCGTTAACCACTGGGCACTACTTGCAAAAGTCACCCTTGCACAGGTGATCTTGTTCTATCGAAGAAGGGAAGGGGAAATTTCAAAAATGTTGCAGACTACTTTCTCCTCAAGAGAGACCTCTGATCTCCACAAAGATGTTTCCTTAGCGCTTTCTGAGGTTGAGAGAAAGCTCTGCCGGGCATTTCACTCGTATTGAAATCCGTGGAAAACGAGGGAGAAAAGTCCCCATCCTGCTGATACCAGCCATGCAAGCTGCAATGGAACTTCTCGCCGAACAGCGTGACAAATGTGGAGTGGATAGCCAAAATGTCTACATGTTCGCCAGACCAACTGCCTTGTCACACTTCAGAGGCTCTGATTGCATACGACTGTTTGCCCGAGTGTGTGGGGCCAAGCATCCCAACACGCTGTCTTCCACGAAGCTTCTAAAGCATATTGCCACTCTCGCGAAGGTCCTCAACCTAAACGAAACAGAATTCGATCAGTTAGCAGACTTCCTTGGGCACAACATCAGGGTGCACCGGCAGTATCACCGCCTCCCAGAAGGTACCCTCCAACTCACCAAGATCAGCAAACTGTTAATGGCTCTCGAGAGTGGCCAACTGGCCGAATTTCAAGGCAAGAATTTGGACAAGATGCACATTGATCCGGACGATATGTGGAAAATCTGGTGTCTGATGCATGGTTTTGACTCTTACCTCGGTCATTTACATATCTGTTTTTCTTCAGAACCAGTCCAGCTACAGAGCGACATCTCGGATGATGAGCAATCCCCCGTGACAGAGGGACAAGTGGCCAAGCTTTTAGTCAACACTTCCACGGCAGAAGAGAGGCGGTGTATGGACCTGGCAACATGGGACCAGCGCCCAGCCATGGCTTCCACAGGTAGGTGTAGCACACAGTTTTGCTAGGCAGAGGAAGTTTTCCTTCTCTGTATTTTGCGGAGCCATAATACTTCCACTCTAAGTAGAGGAAGTAGAGCCACTCTACTTCCTTTCAGGTTGCAAAGAAGTACGGAGGAAATCCTGGTACAGAGAGGAGGTCCATGCTGTGGAGAAACACCTGATGAGGTTTATACAGACAGGCCGGGTGCCCGGAAAGCGACACTGTGTTGCGTGCCTCATGGCTGAATCATCCAGACTCAAAAATTGAAACTGGTCAGGGGTGAAATTATACTTAGAGAACCGCCTAACAGCTTTAAAGAGGGATCAAACTTGTTGAAAAGATGCAAAGTGGTTGAACTGGGCTGTAGCCTCCAGGGCTAGGTGCCGGTGTAAGCGGGCATGCGGATGTTCTCAGACAGTCAAAATACATGACACTTTCCCATCTTGCAGTCCGTGTCAGTACTTTATGCAAAGTCAAAGTGTAAATCTCATGTGGTAACTAATGACAAACTGCTCCTACACATACCCCTATGATTGTTCTGTTGACAGGGCATTAGGAAAGGAGTGTCCCTACACCCCATGTTCCAGACATGGGTCCTCACGATGCAATAAAAGCAAGTGTGTGTGTGTATGTTTATATATGTATGTAAGGATGGAGCAGGATTGATTTGAATGGACAGTGCAATTGTGCATATAGGAGAGGTTAAAGAAAGACAAAAAATCATATCAACCAATCAAAAGACAATGGAACTGTTTAGCAGTATTGACCAGCGATTTTAAATATCACCATATTGCAAAAAATCTCTGGGTATCTATATAATGCACCTGAAGGAAGGGATTTAAAAATAGACTATTAAAAGTTGGTGAAAAGAACAGTGAGTATTTGGAATTTGAATTATCCATTCTGATGGTTTTCAGTTGCAAAAAGTTTTCGATTGTTACAACTTTTCAAATTAATAGCGCAAAATCGTTGTTCTAATATTAATAAAGTGGAACAAGTAGCCGTAAAATTATTATGTGTCAACCCACTTCTCACAATCAAGCAAGCTAGCAAAGGGGATGGAGTGGTGATTTGAAATGCTACCGGCAACCAGTGCCGGATTAACCCGAGGTCTAACTGGGCTATAGCCCAGGGGCCTCGGGCATCCAGGGGGCCCTTCAAAGTCCTCAGCAGCATTATTGATCGGTCCGGGGGCAGGGGCGCCCCCAGCCCGATCAATGCTGCTGAGCACTGTCACTGTAGTCCTCCGTCCCCGGCGCTCAGTAATCTGCTTACTGAGGAGATCTCGCGAGTGAACTCTCGCGAGATCTCCTCAGTAAGGAGCTTACAGCGCGCCGGGGATGGAGGACTACAGTGACAGGTAAGCGCTTGGGGGGGGCCCTCATGGGGTATGGGGGGGCGGCGGGTGGCTCACATTGGGGGCCTCACGGGGGAATGGAGGTACCCTTAGCCCAGGGGCCTCCATTCCCTTAATCCGGCCCTGCCGGCAACAAGAATGAATGTTTAACACGATTAGAAGATGTAAATTATTATACAGTCCTCAAACGGTTTCTTAGTAAGTCGTTATTTGATAATTTCAATAAGGTATTTTTAATAATATTACTAAGGATTAGTTTATTTTTTTGTATGTTTCTAATCTTATTTTACTTGTCTGCCCAAAATCTACAAATCATTAGTATCCCCATCGGGGAGTAGACCTATTATTTTAGAAATATATTCTTTTACTCTTAATGCATCTAAATATGTTGATTTTTTTTAAGCCTATTGTCAGTAAGCTTAAATCCTATTTACAGTATTTGGGTGACAGTATTAAAATGTGTCACTATTTTAGATGGGAATAGGGTTTTCTTTTGCTTTTTTGCAATATTCTTGTGATATTTAACCACTCTAGTCTGTCATTATACATCAAGATTGTTTGCATGTTATGGATTTTTTTATACATAAGTCTACTCGCTTAGAGAATGACCATTTGCAATTTACCCTACCATGTGCAGAGTTTGTTCTCCTGTATAGTTATTTTAAATTTGATAATAAGTTTTATATTCAACACAGAGGAGTTTCAATGGGAACATCTGTGGCATCAAGTACAGTAAATCTTTCTTTGGGTTTTTGGAATCTAAAATATATCTTTGTCTACATTCCAATTAGTGAACATAGACACAGTGGGTATAGATACATTATTATTATTAATTTTTTTAGTATCGCAGATTTGTAAGGCGCCACAGTGCTCCACAGCACCGTACAGTAGGGAAAACAGTACATACATAAAACAGGGACATACAAGGCAAAATAAACACAGACATGAAAACAAAGGGTATGAAGGACCCTGCTTATTAGAGAGCGTACATTCTAAGTGAAAGAGGGCACAGCTGGAATAAGAGGAGCGAGCGTGGCTCAGAGTGGAGATTGGGACAGTTTTGAGGGTGCATTAGTGTGAATAGTGTTATCGGCGATAAGGTGACCTCTAAAAAAGTGATGGGTTTTTAAGGAGCATCTAAAAATTTGAAGACTGTGGGAAAGCCTGATTGAGCGTGGTAGGGAATTCCATAAGTGGGGAGCAGCACGGGAGAAGTATTGTAGGCGCGAATGAGAGGTGGTTACCAGAGACGAGACAAGGCGCAGGTCAGAGGTAGATCTAACAGGAAAGAAGGGAGAGTATTTTGATATGAGATTTGAGCTGTATGCTGGGGTGGTGTTGTTGAGGGCTTTGTAGGTAAGGGTGAGTAATTTGATTTTCATTCTGGAGGACACAGGAAGCCAGTGTAGGGATTTGCAAAGTGGTGCAGCAGATGTGGAGCGGTGAGAGAGGGAGATCAGTCTTGCAGCAACATTTGGGATGCATTGAAGTGTGGATATATGGATGTCAGAAATGCCAGATAGCAAGAAGTTGCAATAGTCAAGACGGGAGATGATGAGAGAATGGATAAGAGCTTTGGTAGCATGTTGCATAAGAAAATACATAGATTATATTTGTTTTATTTGGGAAAGTGATAATGTTACGCTAGATGCATTTTGGAAATTTTTATCTAATAATGAGCTTCACCTCAAAGTTAGCAATGTATTTAATGCATATTGTATCTCTTTTCTTAATTTAAATATTTTTGTTGATAAAATCAAATTTTAAAACTTTGTTCTAAAACTTTTATTAAAGAAAACTAACACTTACCTCTATGTTTATAGTCATCATAAATCATCTTGGTTTATAGGTACTCCTAAAAGCCACATGAAGGTAGCAATAGGCCAACGCCACCTAGTGATTCTTGCTGATGATTACAAGTAATCCTGACATCAGAATGTCCTTTGCGGTCTGGATCAGAAACAGGGGTTCCCAATGTAACTCCAAACACAACCAAACTATCCAACAGATTTGGAACACAAGACCCTCAAATAAATAGAGAAATCTGACATACTGTGTAATATTATATTAAAATATAACATTTTAATTCAACAATTTTTCATTCTTACATTTTATTTTGACGTTACACCCCATATCAGCTTTCTATATCTATTTGGGGGCCTTGTGTCCAGAAGCCACTGCCTTTATTAAAAGCTACATGATTAGGTTAAAAAAGGACAAGGGATTACGAGAACCAGGATACTTTAAACAGATTTTTGGAGAAAAGATTTTGACCCAAATTAGTTGGCATAAATTAGGATGGAAATAAACTCCTTAATAAACCTGAATCGCACATTGGTATTAAAAAGGATAGAATAGATTATTGGTATTATTATAATTTAGTTTCTACCTTTAGATTTGAATCCAAAAGTATTAAAAAATAAATCATAAGAAAGAACTGTGACATTTTTTTTTTAAAAAAAACATTTTTTTTGTACCCTAAATTTATATTTAAAAGGAACAATACTTTTTTAAAAATCTGCTTGCTCCCTCCATTAAAATTCCAAAGGTTGATAACACTATTAATGGTCCAGCTGTGGACAATGTAGTATGTTTATGGAACAACTTCAAATATACAAAAATATTGTTTCTTTGAAGATATAGAAAAGTTTAAAATTATTTTCGTGATTCTATGTTTTTGGTTTATTTACTTTTCTGTTCCTCTTCCTGTGGACTAAAATATATTGGGTGTACTAGTAGATATATAAAGAGGAGGAGATATTATCATAGTAGGCTGATATCCATGAGATTTATAAATATTTCACCAAAAAACATAATAATCATCATGATGAGCTAAAATGGCTTGGAATATAAGAGGCTCATTTGGGTTTGAGGGGAGTTAACTATGCTTAAATGCTAGGACACTGTGTAACTGAATGGATTTTTTAAATGGATACATTGATTCTGCATTTAATGATAATTGTGATTTAGCTGCTTTTTTCGTGAAGTGACTTTTATGTATCTTCTTGCTGTAATATGTTGTATGTATTTTGTTTTATCATTTTTAGTATGGTTATTGCAGTATGTGTAAGTGTTATATAGCACACACACATATACTGTATATTAGCAAATCCTTTGATAAATAGACCAAAAATGCTATTTAGAAAATATTCAAAATCTCTGATTAGAGAAATAAAATACGATTTAAAGTAAACAAAACTTCAGTAAAATTAAATTAATTTTATTGCAACTATGATTTATTTTAAAGTTATATCTGCTCAGCTCTATTTGACACCTGCCCTGATTGGCTACTACTGGTTTTAATACCTGTCAGCTTCACTCTGCCTTTGCTGGTTATAGCATTCACACGCTTGCTTCTCTGTGTTCCTGTGTCTGCGAATAGTCTGCCAGTTTTCCTGATTGATACTGTTGTGACCTCTGCCTGGATACCGACCTTGCTTGTTTGCTCATGACCCTGACCTCTGCCTGAATTCTGACCTTGCTTGTTTGCTCGTGACCCTGACCTCTGCCTGGATTCAGATTCTGGCTTTTCATCTGAGAGATCTCCTCCCATCACGGTACAGTTTTACTGCTCTATCTTGCTCTGACATTTTCCCTGACACTGTGCTGCTCTCTAGCTCCATCTCACTCAGGCCACAGCTGGTACTACACCATCCTCTGCTCCCCACTGCCAGTCTGTAACACTGGTGAAGGTTGGTACTGCATCCTGTTACTACTCAGTATTCCTGCTTAATCTGGTCCAGGAGTATCTCTGCTCAGCATCCCATTGTCAAGTCCTCTGTGGTGCCTACCTACGGGAGTTGAGTTATCAGTACTCGAGAATAAGTCCTGAGGACAACCGAGTACCGGCGTACATATCTGGTTCTATGGGAAAGGGGGTTGCTATAGGTGAAGCGTCTCGTCAACAACAGGTTCTGATAACTCAACTCATAGGGTGATTTATGACAATAGTACAGTATTATTAAAAAGCATTATTAATACTGCCAAACAAAAAAATTAGCTAATATGCATACCAGACAATAGTAGGTATAAATACACATCATGTGATCAGTCCCTCAGGTATACTTGGAGTTCTTTGAAGAGTTCTTGTTGTTTCAAATAAAGCAAAATAGGGACCAATAATAGTGCAGCATCAGTGACTGAGGTGAAAATCAACACCCCACCATGCACTCCACAGGTAATCTTTTCTTTCTTGTTGGATATTTGATTTATAACATATAGATTAAGTAGATCTAAACTGAGCAATGTTTTTTTTAGGAGATGCAGATTCTAAGAGCTTCAATTTCGATTTCAGCTTCTTTCTTTCAAAGAATTCTTTTGTTTCTGTCTTTCCTGTTTGAAGATTATTCTATTCCGAGAGCCACTTGCCCAGTTCATAGTGCATCCGTTTGCATATATATAAAGCTTTTTCTCCCACTGTTGCATTTTCATGTCTAATCAGCTTGTAGAAGAAAGATTGTCTGTAATGTGTAGCTGCTGTGCTGATATGCCGACGGCATGTGGTGGGGGAGGGATAGCCATAAATGATTTAGGGCCTCATTCAGAATTGGACACAATTTCTTACTAAGATGCTCATGCTGAGTCAGACTCATCTCAACTGATCATCATCATTATCAGTTCATAACTTATACCAGCAGTAGAGCACCGGCAACGGATACATTTTCCTGACAGACGTATCCGTAACGGCGTTCAGGTCTACATCAGTCGCATTTTCTTGAACAAACCTTGCACGCCTCCCCGATCAGCCTCTATAAGCGTAAGGAGTCATGTACACAAGATGCGACAGACTGCAGCGTAAGTCTATTTTGCGGGCTTGCATAGTAGTGAAATCCATATTTTATGCTACGCAGATAGACTTCCATCCAACTCTACATGAGGCCATTGTATGGATTGATAGAGAGGACAAGCCGATGAGGATGGCAGGATGGGTATATGATAGGTAAAGACAGCGCATTTGATTTGCTACAGTTACATAGAGGGGAAGAACTGTACATGAGTATCCACTTTCTTGCCTTCGCTAAATTACACAGTCATAGTAAGCAGGCGTGTGGAAACACCATAATAATAAAAGAAACACATTGCAATGTAGCTCTGCACAAAGTCCTAGAGGCAATATGAATATCTCTCAGAAGCAGGGGAAAAAAAAAAGATAGACATGGCTTCAATCCAAAATCATCACAGTGAGGATGACACAGATGAGTAAGATAACAGTAACTTCTGTTAGACCCCAGACAATGCCTACTATTTTATCCAGTACTCGCAGGATTTAGAGGGAAGCCACCTGCATCTTCATAACATCAAGAAAATAAAGGCCAATGCATGATTGCTTGATGGGTGCCATTTATCAAATATCAGGCATCACAGCACGAGATAAAACTCATCAGTCAACTGCAAAAGTATTTTCTCTCTTTTTTTTTTTTTTGAACATTCCAAAAAAGATATTTATTACATTTAAAAAAAATGAATTTAAAGGCAAAAGTCCAGTAATAAATATTTTTTTTGTCACCTCTGTGTAAAAATTTAATTGCATTAAACTTGCAGATTGTGAACTGAACCCTTCAGGATAGAACCCTCGTTAAATGTAATCTTAACTCCTTTTATGAACAGTTCAGCTTAGAGAGAACAAAACATTAAAAATCAATAACATAAGATGATAATTGATATCATTAGAAATACATAGTTTTTTATTATTATTTTGTTATGGTGCTGCTATCACTGGCTAAATCTCAGTCTACGTGAATCAACAAGTTGTACAGTACAATATCAAACTAATATTACATTTACATTTTCAAAAAATGTTTTTAATGAATGTGGAGTGAAAAAAACATATATACTTTTTTAATTTTCAATTATGTCTAAATTCTTACTGAATACTTCCTTTTATATGGTGCTGCAGAATGCGTTAGTGATATATACATTAAAGGATAATATATATAATAAATCAGTCCCTACTACTGTAAATGATGCGAACATTAAAGGTCAACAAGATGTTCCTGGGGGCAGGGCTGCCATCAGAAATTGTGGGGCCCAGTACAAATGAAGCAGGCAGGCCCCCATCATGATTCCCCCCCCCACCTCGTGAACCAGGACCGTCTTTCCGACTGGGCACGATGGGCAGGTGCCCGGGGGCCAAGGGGGAAAGGGGGCCCAAAGCAATGGAAAAAAAATGAAAAAACAAGACAAAAACAAAACTTTCCTTTTGTGGTCATAATCCGGCTCCCTCCCTGGTCCCCTCTTCCATGAAGGGGATCGGATTTAGGCGATTGAAAGGTAAGTTAAGGGGGCCCCATATATATATATATATATATATATATATATATATATATATATATATATATATTAGAGATGGTCACTGATCCCCGTGTTTCAGTTTTGGTTTTGGATCTGGATTACCTTCGTGTTTTGGTTTTGGTTTGCTATTTTTTGCAAAATTTCATTGTTTGGACTAAAATAAAAAAAAAAATTCAGTCATTTCCAGTCAATTTTTGTTTGCACAAAAAAAAATCAACCGCATCCTCATCAGCGCCCTCGTCGCCTACACAAATCTCCACCTTATCCTCTTCTAATTCAAAAGTGGCTTCCTCAATTGGTGTATCACCGGCTACACTCGGGCTGTTCAGGCACACATCAGCAGAAATGCTGAAAGGGCCCCTCTTTATGGGTACACTCTCAGAATGGTCACGATTACACATACCACTGGTGGATGGACTCTCCACAGGGATTGGTGTCATTTCTGATTCTGAGCATATATTTTCCTCTAATGCCTTACTGTTTTCTTGCAGCTCGGCTTTCACACGTAACAGTAGTTGTGCACCACTTTTGGACTCCAAATTACTTGGTCTTGCTTGGTCACGAGTGACCTCACAAGAAGAAGGCTCGGTAACATTTTTAGATCTCACACTCATAGAGAAAGGTGAAGGCCTCATTCTTTCGTTGCCACTGCGTGTGTAGAATGGCGTGTTGACAATTTTTTTTTCTCGGCTATTAACTTTTCATCAGTTACACCTCTTTTTCTCTTCAACACGGTAAAAGGTTTTTTTGGGTGTGTTTTTTTCCCTGACTTAAAAAGACCATCAGGACTGGTGCCAGCAGCTGCTTGCTGACCCTGCTCATATGTGAACTGCTGTGAATCAATTTTAATGAGACCCAAAGCACTTGTAGTGCAAATTCAGAAATATATACTGCTGGTATATAATAATTTCAGCACCAGAAAATTGTTTTTTTGATAGAGGGGAATATCTGACACCCCCAAACACTTGTAGTGCAAAATCTGAAATATATAGTGCTGCTAGATAATACTTTCAGCACCAGAAAAATTGTTTTTTGAAAATAGAGGAATATCTGACACCCCAAACACATGTAGTGCAAATTAACAAATATATACTGCTGGTATATACTATTTTGAACAACAGAAAATGGCTTTTTTTTAGAAGTGGGGAATATCTGACACTCCAAACACTTGTAGTGCAAATTCAGAAATGTATAGTGCTGGTATCTAATGATATCAGCACCAGAAGATAGATTTATTGGAACTGGGCAATATGTCACACCCCAAGCACTTGTAGTGCAAATTCCAAAATATATACTGCTGGTATATTACTAATTCTGCAGGGAGAAAATAGTTTCTGGAGGAGGGAATATGACACCCCAAACAGATGGTAATATTTGCAAAAATGCCTCCTCTATGCTCCTCTCTTCCTTCTGTAAGAAGTGCTGTAAGAAGTGCTATAACAAGTGCTATAATAAGTGCTGCAAGATGTGCTCTCTCCCTGCTCTAATGCTGCCTGTGACCTAACCCTTCTCTCTCCTTCTGTCAAATGGCGCTGGATTGCTGTGGAGCCGTATTTATGGATTTCAAACATCGCGAGAACCAAGCTCCGAGATCCGACGACGTCACAATGACGTTTTGCCTCGATTTCGAATCCGAATTGGCGCCAGAGTACCGAGCCGAGGGAAACCTCAAGTTCGGGCGGGTTCGGTTCTCAGGGAACCGAGCCTGCCCATTACTAGTTCGTATACTGGCCCCATCCCACACACACACATACATTCACACACTGGCCACTTCTCTCACACACACACACATTCATATACTGCCCCGCTAACATACACACATTCATTTATTATACTGACACAAACATACACTTTATTAATATACTACTACCCCCCCCTGCCCCCCCCCCAGCACTCACCTGGTTCATCGGCGCGCTGTGCAGTTTTTCATCTATGTGCATATGGGACGGCACCTTTAAAGTGGGGCCGTCCCATGTGACATTAGGAGGTCAAATAGTTGAAGGGACGGAGATCCGCGCCGCGGCCAATTAGAGATGGTGGCTGGCCCGTGGGAGGGGCCAGTCACTAATACAGACCACAGGGTCCGGCCCGAATTCATCTTTTTTGGCCCGGCCCAGCCCTCCCCTGCAAACCTCTGAGAAATTTATAATTAAGCATCATTCCTTTTCCTAATAAAGATTAAAGTGATGAAATCAGAACTCGCTGATTATAATATATTATTTATGGAAGTTTATGCATATATTAACATCCCTAGGGTATTACAATGACAATAATGTTCAGGCTCTATCCAAACTTGATCTTTGCAGAGGCCTTTAAAAAATGACACTTATGATTTTATGGACTAATATTTGCTCATGCATACTTACATATTTGATTTTAATTCAGCTTTTATAATTGTTCCATAATATCATATACAATAATTCACCTGTATAACATATATTAAAACTTCATCAAAAAACAACATTGACATTCGATCGCATTATATTGTCCAGGCTCAGAATGTAACAACACAATAGAAATTTAAATATATTTTACTATTGAATGAGGATGGATGTTCCTGTATTTTTCACTGTTTCTCACATCATGTCCTTTATTTATAAAATAGTTTAACTGCTCAAATAATCGTTCTTCATATAGATTTACTGCCTCAGTAACGTTTAGATAAGAGGTAGGCAATCTTGCAAAGAGAGACAGGGATATTTTTAGGCATTTTGCTTGCATAAACATAATTATGTGTATGCAAATTGCTATATGCAGATAATATGTAAGATCCCTCTGCTCTAACAAATGCAAAAATATGTGCAATATTATAAAATGTGTGTTGTTTGTGTGGGGCCCTATGTGGATTATTAGCATTTATGGGTTAATTGACTGGCAGATCGGTTTTTTTTATTTATGAGTGATCCCCAATTTTCTGATGGAAGTTATGAGAGAGAGAGAGATTAAATCAAATAACAATAGGAATATCCATTACATGACAATAGTTCCCTCCAGCAGTTTCTATCCTACGGTACGAGCCACTTTTACACGTTGGACATTCGTGGTCTCAGCCACAAGTTTTGTGCAAGCCAGGAATTTCTGAAATACATCTTTATTTTATAGAGAGGAGTCAGGCAAGAAATAAAGGAGTTGACATGCAAAATAAAAATAATAATAATAGTAATATAATTGACTTGTTGTGACATCACAATTGACTAGCTCTGATTATAGCACGGTGGCGTAGTGGTTAGCACTTCTGCCTTACAGCACTGGGGTCATGATTTCAATTCCCGACCATGGCCTTATCTGTGAGGAGTTTGTATGTTCTCTCCCCGTGTTTGCGTGGGTTCCCTCCGGGTGCTCCGGTTTCCTCCCACACTCCAAAAACATACTGGTAGGTTAATTGGCTGCTAACAAATTGACCCTAGTCTGTCTGTCTCTGTCTGTGTGTGTGTGTTAGGGAATTTAGACTGTAAGCCCTAATGGGGCAGGGACTGATGTGAGTGAGTTCTCTGTACAGCGCTGCGGAATTAGTGGCGCTATATAAATAAATGGTGATGATGATGATGATGATTATAGCGCTATATTATCATTATAATATTATTTTGCACAGAAATGTGTAAATCTATTAATATATAATATAAATTAGACAGATATTATTAAGGAGAGTTTATTTCTGAATGCACTGATTGTATTATGCCAGTAGTTAGGTGACACTGATTAGTATGGCAGAAAGAATTCTATGTTACATGCCGGTAGTTTAGATCCTGCACAGAAAAATCTCCCAGCACAAGATCGCTCCAATATTCAAAAAACTGGGTTTCAATAATTATATTTTCCTTCACAATTGGCTGTTGCCTCTCCTTACTTTTATTCATCGTTTAATCCCCCCGTCGTCTGTCCAAACCATGCAGCTGTCTGCCAATGCGGCTTTTCTCTCTGTGATTGGTTTCAGAGTATGCACATGCATGTGATATGCAAATGCAATATGCAAATGTCTCAAAGTGACAAAATTACACATTCATGACCTATTCACGCACACACATTTCTGATAAAAAAAAATAAACAAAATAAAAAAAGCACACTTACAGACAGCTCGCATTGCTCACATAGGTGAGATTAGGCTTGAGAGGGTATTATTTTTATCAACGTTATGTAGTATTTCTAGCAAAGATATAATAACAATAAAAGCATATAAAGCAACACAGGAAATAATAGATACAATAATAGATAATATATAAACATAAAATATAAATATAATATACCGGTAATAGATTTAATAGATTGACTGACTTAAATTAACGACATAAAATAGCAGGAAAATAGTATGATGAGAGAATTTGTTTTGAAGGATAAAAAATGCACAGGTATTCAACTTTTTATTTTTGCAATTACGGGAGGGTATGCTGAGCTGCATGAATCTTAGCATAATACATAGAATATGTAGGTTGGAGGAAGATACATTTAAAGCTTATCATACACTTAAAGTGTGTCATGTAGCAGAGAGATGCCAGCAATCATCGTCAACTTGATGACGACTGGTGTGTTAATGTGTTTTATTTTATAAAAATATACATTTTTGTATGCCCCATCGCCGCCCTCATAAAAGTTCTGGTGAGGACTTCATACCCAAACTGTTTATGGCTCTTCCCACAACCCTGGTGTGGTGGATGTGGTGTAATAAAGAGTTAAATAAGGGAAATGTGTTTTATGCTGGTGCACTACAGCTGACAGCTGTAAACTGCTTGGGTACGCTGGTGCTTGCAGAACTACAAGTGCCAGCATTCCCTGCCTGGGATTGTAGTGCACATGTAAGAAAAATGCAACAAATTCAATGTACACACCGCAATAAAAGTCCTTTTACCCATTTATTGCTACCTAATTCCATTAGAATGTGCGCTTCTTCTGTCTTGAAGCTTTAAATCCATTCATTACTACTAACCAATACAAAGCAGCATTCCGACACTCTGACTAATCAGAGTAGAGCCCCTGTGTAATGGCTAGTTCGGCAGAGGCAGAACCGGTCATTCACGTTGCGGCTTTTTAAGGAGATAATCTTCAGCATCCTAGGGTTTTTTTTTATCCCAATGGATATAAAGCTTGACGGCAGAAAAGGACTAAACAACGGGATTAGTTGAGCAATATGTGGGTAAAAGAGGGTTTGTGTTGGGGTCTCTTATTTAATAAAATACTTTATCACAGTGTGTGTATTTATTTCAGTGTATTTTATTTAAAGTTGCACCACAAGCCCCAGCGGACCCTGGATCCTTGGGTTTGTAGTTCTCAAGTAACCAGCATGTTCTGGTGGGCATGGGTAAAAATACATCTTTCTTAATTCAGTCTTTATTACCCCACATCCACCTCTTCAGGCATGTGGGAAAAGTCCTAGTACTTTCAGCATGAGGCTATTTTTTTCCCAGGAGGCTGGGGGCCCACCTTTCTTTTGCCGGTCCTAATTACCTTAGGGAATTCAGCCCTGTGCCTAATGGAATAGGGTTAGTTGACATTATGACCGAGGGACCCCACACTGCGGCTTTCCCTGTTATTGGGTCACCATCCCAGTCTGCCATAGTTGATAATAGTTTTTTTTAGGGAGGGGGCCTGTGTTGTTTGTCCCCCCAAAATTGACATTACCAGCCTGGGCTATGAGTGCTAGTGTTGGTTGCATTTTTGGGAGGAAGGACAAGTTTTTAAAAGGCCTGTGCTAATGGTTATCAGCAGCACCGGCACATAACTTGCACCAGGTGTCGAGTTCCCGCACCAGATAAGCCTCCTGCCAGGTGTATCTGCGGCTGTCTCAACCTCTGCATAGATAGCAGGTACATTAGCACACCTTTGCGGCACTTGTCATATGCTTGCCCACCCCTTCCCTCCACTATTTCGCAATCACAGATCATGGGGCAGCACGGTGGCTAAGTGGTTAGTACTTCTGCCTCACTGCGCTGGGGTCATGAGTTCAATTCCTGACCATGGCCTTATCTGTGTGGAGTTTGTACGTTCTCCCCTTGTTTGCATGGGTTTCCTCCGGGTGCTCTGGTTTCCTCCCACACTCCAAAAACATACTGGTTAATTGGCTGCTATCAAAAATTGATCCTAGTCTCTCTCTCTCTCAATGTGTGTATGTGTGTGTGTGTGTGTGTGTGTGTGTTAGAGAATTTAGACTGTAAGCTCCAATGGGGCAGGGACTGATGTGAATGAGTTCTCTGTACAGCGCTGCGGAATCAGTGGCGCTATATAAATAAATGGTGACGATGATAATGATTAAGTATAACATGCACCTGAGTCTGCAGAGTGAATTGCGCTTACACAATTCTTGTGTGCATGCTTGTGTGCGCTTGTATCCATCTCCACTATGTGGAGACCACTGTTTGTGACAGTAAGGTCCAATGCACCCACCCTGCACCCACTGCCACTTTACCCCGTTTCCCAAGTCATTGTTTGCTATCAATTGTCTCCAATGGCTCCATTACAGACAGCGAAAACTACTTCTCACATCTTCAGACATGTCCTAATCAGTGACCCTAAACAAAAAAAAAGTGCCAGAGATATTTCATTCATGAGAATGAGCATATTGTGTCATATAGCGCATATTACATGAAAGTCGTGCAAGCTAGCAGGGAAAATATGTGGGTAAGCTAAATGGCGGGTGGAGCTTAAATAAGGGTGTGCTAGAATGAAAACTTATATGTACAAAATATTCATAGATTAACTTACCTGACATGACAACCAGGAATATACATTACAAGAAACAGAACAAGGGACCTAGCACTAAAAGCTCATTCCAACTCCAAAAAATGTGGGTTTATTTTAATGCTGCATTACCAATCAGCTGTCTGTGCCCAGCTAATGGGGCACTTTACTTTCTTGGACATCACTGGCCATGCTCTGCGTATGAATCTACTAATCCAGAGAACAAGCATTTTAGTCGCAAAGCGCCTGTGCAGCTAGGGAACCACCTCCCTCCTTAAATGCTGCGGAGGGTAAAAGACAACATGATTGATTTTTGTTTAAATATAAATATTACAGTTACTTTATGTGCATTACTAAGCTTAGTTCATCACAACGTTCCATATATATATATATATAAATATGTCAAAATAGTAGATTTACTTGTTTTTTAACATTCATTCATTATATAAAATACAGTAGATTAGTTCACACCCTAAAGGTTACTACCTGTCAATTAAGGGGCAAAATTAAATATTGTTTGGTGATTAGGATGCAATAGACTGGTCCACACAGTTCACAACATTATACACATACTTGCCTAATCTGACGGAATGTCCGGGAAATTCCAGAATTTCGGGTAGTTGTCCTGGACCCCCAGGGGAGCAGGTCTTTCTTCTGGATCCCACCCACTGCACTAGGGGGATGGCCTCAAAGATGCAATTTACTGCCAATCCCGTCATTTTTGTCCCTGCAGCATGACGACAAGATCATGGCATTGCGCTGCAAGGGGCGGGGCCAAATGACGGCATTTGCAGAACCACGCCCTTCTGCCGTTGCCACTTGACCTCCTGTCCGAATAACAAAGTTGACAGTTATGATTATGCAAAAGGGTATATATATTATTAGTCAGACAAATGAAGAGGTTTTGTGTATAATATGGAGGAGAGGTTAAAATATATGTATGTGTTACAAGTAGGTGTAGCACAAAATGAGTAGATATAACAGGTCTATGCTGACCATGTGCTAAATTACAGTGTATACCCCAGGCAGCATACAAAGGAAGCATGCAGTGCCTCATCTCAGTCTGCTTCTTGTAGTGGTGGTCAGTTAAGAGGTTGGTGTCTATTCATCGGCTGCTCAGCATAGTTCCTGATGTTACATCGGCCGTACACAGATGCAGAGTTTAAATGTGTGTTTAATATACAAGCAAAGGCGGAGACAGAGTGAAAGTAAGGATAATATAATCACAAAGAACAAAAAAACACCTTCATGAAATGTAAAACTATACAAATTTTGCAATTATAGAATAATTGATCTGCCTGGATTATATCTATTAAAGTGAGACCTAATGCACTAAATAACTTGAGAACATAGACAGTTCTCTAACCATGACAATGTTCTCATCATCATCATCATCAACATTTATTTATATAGTGCCGACAAATTCCGTAGTGCTATACAATTGGTGACAAACATAGTAATAAAACAATACTGAGTAATACAGACAAAGAGGTGAGAGGGCCCTGCTCATAAGCTTACAAGTTATGGGACAATGGAAGTTGGATACATGAGGTTAAGTCTACATATTACATATCAATTCAGACGGATTACAAAGGTAAAAGTGATTGCTATGAATGCTATCACCAGTGATAGCATACAAAGTCATGATCCAGTCACACAGCAATGTTAGTCAGGGGGTCAGAGTGTTGGTACCTTGTGTGAATTATATAAAGGATGGTAATAGGGTAACATAGTGAGGATAAGAGGGTGGTTGAGGAATATTATAAGCTTGCCTTAAGAGGTGCGTTTTCAGAGAATGCTTGAAGGTTTCTGGACCAGAGGGAGTGAATTCCATAGAGTGAGTGCAGCTCGAAAAAAGTCCTGTAAACAGGAATGGAAGGATGTAATAAGAGTAGATGAGAGATGCAGATCTTGGGCCTGATTCATTAAGGATCTTAACTTGAGAAACTTCTTATTTCAGTCTCCTGGACAAAACCACGTTACAATGCAAGGGGTGCAAATTAGTATTCTGTTTTGCACATAAGTTAAATACTGCCTGTTTTTTCATGTAGCACACAAATACTTGATAGCTTATTTGTACACTGAAATTTAAAGTTGATATTTGTGTGCTACATGAAAAAACAGTCAGTATTTAACTTATGTGCAAAACAGAATACTAATTTGAACCCCTTGCATTGTAACATGGTTTTGTCCAGGAGACTGAAATAAGAAGTTTCTCAAGTTAATATCCTTAGTGAATCAGGCCCCTTGAGGAGAATGGAGGTGTCGAGTTGGGAGATATTTTGAGACAAGTGAGAAGATGCAAGTTGGTGCAGATTTGTTGATGGCCTTGTATGTTAGTAAAGGAATTTTATATTGGATTCTGTAAAAAACAGGGAACCAATGTAGAGACTGACAGAATGATGCAGCAGAGGAAGAATGATTTGCAAGGAAATTCAATCTAGCCACTGCATGCAAAATAGATGGTAGGTATGAGAATCTGTTTTGGGGAAGACCAGTAAGGAGGGAATTGCAATAGTCAATGTGGGAGAGGAGTGCATGAATTAGAGTTTTTGCAGTAATGTCTGTAAGATATGTGCGTATTCTGGAAATGTTTCTTAGATGTATGTAGCATCATTTAGATATAGAGTTGATGTGGGAAAAAAGGATAATTGCAAGTCAAGGATCACACCTAGGCAGCGAGCTTGCGGGGTGGAATTTGTGGTCAGACTGTCAACAGAAATATAAATGTCAGGTAGGTAACTTCTGTTGGCGGGTGGGAATATAATTAACTCTATTTTTGAAAGATTAAGTTTCAATTGGTGAGAGGACATCCAAGATGAAAAGGCAGAAAGTCAGTCAATAATGCAGATGGGGAGAGATCAGGAGAGGATAGATAAATTTGGGTATCATTTGCAAAGAGATGATACTGAAATCCAAAGGAGCTTATTAGTTTTCCAAGAGAAGCGGTATAGATAGAGAACAGCAGAGGACCTAGCACTGAGCCTTGTGGTACTCTAACTGATAAAGGAAGTGGAGCAGAGGTGGATCCAGAGAAATTAGCACTGAAAGTGCGATTGGAAGGGTAGGAAGAGAACCAGGATATGACAGTTTCTTGATGACCTAGGGATTGTAGCATTTGTATGAGAAGAGAGTGGTCAACAGTCTCAAATGCAGCAGAGAGATCCAGGAGAATTAGGAGAGAGTAATGGCCTTTAGTTTTAGCAATGATCAAATTATTGACAACTTTAGACAATGTCAATGTCTCTGTGGAGTGTTGAGAACGAAAGCCTGACTGAAGAAGATCCCATAGGCTGTTTGCGAAAAGAAGCATGTGAGGTGACTGTAAGCAAGTCTCTCTAGAAGCTTGGAGGGGCATGGGAGCTGAGAGATGGGATGGTAATTTGAGAGCGAGTTTGGGTCAGAATTTTGTTTTTTTCAGAATAGGAGTAATCACTGCGTGCTTGCATAATGATGGGAAGATACCAGTAGAGAGAGTGAGATTCCAGATGTTAGTCAGAGGTGGAATGAGCACAGGAGACAGGGATCTACCGATTTGTGAGAGTATAGGATCAAGAGGACAGGAGGTATTATTATTATTATTATCGTTTATTTGTAAGGCGCCACATGGTTTCCGCAGCGCCGTACACAGTACAAACAGTAGACCATACAGGGTAAAACAGTACAGAACATTAAACTTAAAATACCAATATTTCAGAAACTCCGGGCAGGCAAATACAGTAGAGACGGAGCGGAAGAACAGGTATGGAGACAGGAGGAAAGAGGGCCCTGCTCATACGAGCTTACATCCTAAGGGAGGGTGAACAAAATCAGGCACAGAAGGGAGACAGTGAAGCAAAGGGGAGAGAAAAAATGGGGCCAGGGGAGAAACAGAAGAGATGAAAGGTTAAGTGGATGGTTGGTAGGCCTTAAGGAACAGGTAAGTTTTAAGTGCCCGTTTGAAGGAGCACAGGTTTGGTGAGAGACGGATGGAGCGTGGGAGGTCATTCCAGTGAAGGGGGGCAGCGTGGGAGAAGTCTTGGATTCTAGAGTGGGAAGAGGTGATCAGAGTGGAGGAGAGTCGGCGATCATTGGCTGAGCGCAGGGAGCGGGCAGGAGTGTGAATGGAGAGGAGGTTAGAGATATAAGGGGCAGTAGACTGGGAGAGAGCCTTGTAAGTGGTGGTAAGGAGTTTGAAAAGGATTCTGTAGGGGAAGGGGAGCCAGTGTAAGGCAAGACAGAGAGGGGAGGTAGAGTAGGAAGATAAGAAAAAAGTAGATACTTCATCTTCATTTGCGGGATCAAATGAAGAGAGGGTGTCAGAGGTTGCTGGGAAGCAATAGAGCTGATTTTTTGTCGAGGAGGATTATACCATTTCTAGTCTGATCTTATCAATCTTGTCCTTGAAGTAGGAAGCAAGATCCTGAGCACTGATAGTAGTCAAAGGGTTTGGGGTGAGTTGAGAAAAGATTTAAATGTGTTAAACAGGCGTTTGGGGCTTGAAGTCTGAGCATAGATGAGAGATTAGTAGTATGTTTGTTTTGCAGTGTCCAGAGCAGTTTGATAGGAGTGGTAGATAGAAGTATATGTGAAGAAATTATTAGAGGTACGAGATTTACGCCAGTGGCGTTCTGCTTTAAGGGAAAGTTTTTGAAGATTTCGTGTTACTTTAGTGTGCCATGGCTGATATCGAAGTCGATGTGTAGTATGAATATTTACTGGAGCCACTTGACTCAGGGCTGTTGCTAGGGTTTGTGAAAATAAAGTACCGCCATATTAGGGGAGGAGAATGTAGAGATTGGTGAGAGAAGGTGTTGGATCGTGGGGTAGAACTGTTGAAGGTTAATAGAGTTAATGTTCCTGCAGGTATGAAGAGGCTCTGTAGAATGTGACAGTGGAGAGATTAAAGTAGTGGGGGTAAGCAAGTAGCTGACACGGTGATGATCCGAGAGGGGGAAAGGTGTGTTAAAAAAAATCAAAAACTGAGAGTGGTCTAGAGAAAACAAGACCAATGCTCTTTATATATGTATATGTATGTATATATATCTATATATCTACATATATGTGTGATGAAAGTAGAACAAAGTTGGATATAGTGTCACGATCTGCCTCCTGCAGCTTCTGTATGCATTGTACTATGTTAGACATTTGCATTTATATGTATCCAGCTTGCAGTACCACTGTTCCACTGAAGGGGCCACAGTAGTACTTGGACTGCTCTCCTACCTGTCAGAGCTAAGCTCGTTACTCCAGGATGCTTAGCACCTGTCCCTGGCCTATAAAAGCCTACCTGTCCCAGCAGCTTTTGCCAGTTCATCTGTTGCCTTTACTACTGCTGGTTTTCCTGTTTATAAATCCTGTTTATTTTCCTGGTTTTGACATCTGCTTGGCTCCTCATTTTGCACCTCATCTTAAGACCCAGACCTGGCTTTGTTGTGACTTCTCTTTTGCCTTCTCCCTGGTATCGTGATGGACCATGTTGCTTTGACCCCTGGCTTGTTTGACCCTCTTGCTTTACGGTGTCTGCATTCCATTGCACCACTAGTAATCTTGTACCTACACTCAGTAGCATGTCCAGCTCCTGTGTCTGCATTCCATTGCACCCTGTGTGTCATCTCCACTGTCTAGTGGTAACGCTCCGCAGATCATTGCATCCTGTCTCCAGTATCTCATGTGTATTGGTCCGCAGACTATTGCACCCTGTGTGTCATCTCCACTATCTAGTGATAACGCCTCTGCAGACCACTACACTTTCTTTGGTTGCTGATCATCCTGTGACTGATCCGGTACCTCATGCCTCCAGAGTAAACCTAGTATCCTGACACCCGTGGTTTTTAAGAACTGCCTCTTCATCTCTGGCTTCCTGAGTAATCCCTTTTTATCCCTTACCTGTGTAACACGTGTTAAATAAAAACCACTTTGTTCCACTTGCACTCTCTCAGTGTTTTTTATATTGGGAATCCTGAAATATAGGAAGTTGTCTCCATCTAGAGGTGTGTTGCACACATGTATATACCAGATTTATCCACAAATCCCACCCCCCCTGTACTTTCTCTCTCATCTCCAATTTCCATCCTCTCCCACTGGCAAACAACATCACCATCACACTTTTATTTCTCCAACCCACATACCTCCCAACACTGAGACTTTGAGAATGGAGATACAATAAGCCCTTCCCCTACTTGCCTGAACCCCATCCATATCCCCATAAAACAACCACTTTTAAATGAAAGTTTTGTCTATTTCTGCAGAAGCCCAGCCCTTGAGATCTGCTCTTCAGGACTAGTCCACCATTGGCCAGGAGCCTGGTATGTTGGTAGATAATGGGATGGAGATACTTACTGACCTATTAACTACATGTAGATTAGTTGCACATCCCCTCAGTGGTCAGCTATGATAGCAGTGCCTTCATCTGGGCATGCTGCCATCTAGATAAGTTCTGCCATATTTGTTTCTTGTATGTAGCCTTGTCAACAGGTGGAAAGTTTGCTCTAGATCACATTCTAGAAGGGCAGATTATTTATTGAATCAAGTCAGTGAATGGGTGTGAGACATTTGCATCTTTTAAATTATCAAACAGTAAAGTTCTACTATATAATAGAATGAGAGCTCAACACAGTTCATCTAATTACAGACCCACCAGCATAGACAAGTGATAGACAAGCTAGGAACGGACCATAGCACGGTCATTAGACATTGACCTGGGTTTTTAGGATTGCTTCCACCAAATTATCCATCATTATGGGAATCCTTTGGCTGTAAACTCAGAATGCTTTCATGAACTGAAAAACACAAACACTACAGACCTCTTTAAGAATCCAATTGTGCACTCCATAAAATAGGCTCAAACCTACACCCACAAAATTGTTGTTGAGTGTATTTAGAGTTGCACGTGCAAAACAAAATGCCATTTTGTATCAACATACGTCTGGCGTATAGATACAGCCAGAGTACAGCTATAGCGGTGATCATCATCAACTTGTTGCCTATAACTGCTGTATATTAATTGGTTTATTGGTTGCCTTGAAAAAGCGAGTAGCGAAACGCGCGTCGGTGTTCGCCTCGCTACTGATATGATCTGCTCCATTACTGACTCTTATTACCAATACCTTATATTAAGACCTCTCACTAAAGGGTTTATATCTCAATGTATGTGATTGCTTGGCAGGGTTATTTTTGAATGAACCAGCCAAGGAATTCTTACAATATAAATTGACTATAGGGTCCACTTGTTAGTGTATGTGACTACGTGGCATTAGTCTAAGTTAGTAATCCTTTCCATATAAGGGTAATCTTTTTCAGAATATATCTAGTAGCTACATAATAATGACAATTGCTAACTTGCCCTAAGTAGCTTAATTGCACTTTAACTCAGTTTCTGGGTAGAGTGAACAAGTGGTTTGCTCCTAATAATAAGAAATACTCTTATTCCCGACAACATACCCCAAGTGATACCTGTCACAGAGATCAACACCATATTATATTAAAATTGTATGTATGTTACTTTGTATCTACCTAGATAGACAGAGCACATATGGAGTTAAGGTCTGGAAGGATTGGTCATGTGCTCTTATTAATATGTCTGACCCTAATATAAGGAATTCCTTATAGTAAGGAAATTGGATAATCTATTACTAATTATTACTCTAAGGAGGCTGGTTATATAAATAAGTTATTACAATAATTAAACCAGACTAAGGGCTAGATTTACTAAGCTGCGGGTTTGAAAAAGTGGGGATGTTGCCTATAGCAACCAATCAGATTCTAGCTTTCATTTATTTAGTACCTTCTACAAAATGACAGGTAGACTCTGATTGGTTGCTATAGGCAACATCCCCACTTTTTCAAACCCGCAGCTTAGTAAATCTAGCCCTAAGTGTCACTCTTATTACGACAAGTAAACCAGTTCGTATTGGAGTACAAGGAAAAATATATATAAGTGGCAGCGCTGATGTATAAAGTATATCTAGTTTATTAAAACATATTGATAAAAAATATTAATTATTCAAACATTGACATGTAATTAAATCCATGGATCGAGCTGGATATTAAGACACCTTAAATACTGACAGAGCTCTGTAGGTATATATATATATATATATACATAAACATAGATTGTGAAATTGATCAATAGCAACACATAGGTAATAACCAACGGAGAAATGATGGAGTAATAATCAGTATAGACAAATCATTATTGCTTTTAGAGCAACTCCTCCTTCAGACTGAGAAGCGATTGTACATAACCAGCTGTGGGTAAGATAGTCCGACCAATGAAGCTCACATGCTCCTAGCACATTGAGTGCAGCAAAAAGTCACACAGATCCACAATATACTGGTAGAATACCTCGCTGGAACTGGATTCTCCTTATCGCTCTCTTGTATTTAAATCCCCCTATGCCGCTATGAAACAGTGAAGTGCCACAACCGTGGAATGTGATGGCTCTATGTCTCCATAAAGTGCAAGGACTAGAAAACACGTGTATACACGGAAGTCCAAAAAAGTGGGTGTGTCCAGACTCTTCCACGTCAGCCTGAAGCGTTTCTCCGCCTCCAAACTGGGCGGTTTCATCAGAGGTGAAACCGCCCTTCCTTTTATATTTAGATATTTCTTGTTGGAGTAGTTTATTATAGATAAAAATAAGAAGGATTTCATATTATACAACAAAAAGGTTATTTTATTGCATATCAAGTAGCGGGACATAGCATAAATTGCTATTTTAATTCACTATTGCTCTTCAGTCACCATTTATGTATTTTAAATATTTTGCTAATCGAATGTGTAGGGAAATAAATATTTTGTTTTTAAATGTACCAATAAAGTATCAAATTTTATTATAATTGGATCTCTGAGTGCCCCTATTAGCACATTTTTCTTCTTTCTCTCTTCATTGTAAATATTTAGTCCCTTAATCGGTAACCAGCACCAGAGCTATATCCTGGGCAGTTGGGAGACAATGAGGGTGGGGTCCCCCTGCAAAAGTAGCAACCAGCACCAGGGTACAGCAGCATGTATAATGAGCCCCAAAATTAGACAATAGTAGACAGTGTCGGACTGGGGCATGAAGGGCCCACCGGGGGACTGCAAGGCTAGGGGCCAACCAGAGGGGGTGTGGCCAGCCATCATAGAGGCAAGACTAGATGCTAGAGGGGGAGTGGTCAGCCCACGAAGGACAGCTAGCATCATAGTGTAGTATATAAAGAATGCAGTGTGTATAAAAAGAGTATACAGTCTGACCAGCCCCTTAGATTGGACAGAACAGTCACCATAAATCGGGATTGTCCCAATAGACCAGGCTTGGCTAACCTGTGGCACTCCAGGTGTTGTGAAACTACAAGCCCCAGCATGCTTTGCCAATATATAGCAGATTATTGCTGGAAGGGTGTGCTGAGACTTGTAGTTTCACAACATCTGGAGTGCCACAAGTTTGCTAAGCCTGCACTAGACTAGAATATTTGACAGACTGTTATACCTGTTGTCACTTTTACCACCTGTAGCTGCAGGTTTCTTTAGTTGTGGCTTGTCTGGATCCTGGAATGTTGGGGGCCCTATTTGGAAAAAATAATGAGTACATTTAGAAGATTCCAACCAGCCCTGTCATTAAATCAATAGGACCAACAATTAATACTTAGGCCTTCCTCCAGCCCCAACATGCTTAGCCCTTCACTCTGCCATCATGCTCCCCCTTCACTCTGCCTTCATGCTCCCCCTTCACTCTGCCTTCATGCTTCCCCTTCACTCTGCCTTCATGCTCCCCCTTCACTCTGCCTTCATGCTCCCCCTTCACTCGGCCTTCATGCTCCCCCTTCACTCTGCCATCATGTCCCCCTTCACTCTGCCATCATGTCCCCCTTCATTCTTCCTTCATGTCCCCCTTCACTCTGCCATCATGTCCCCCTTCACTCTGCCATCATGTCCCCCTTCACTCTGCCTTCATGTCCCCCTTCACTCTGCCTTCATGATCTCTTCTTTCTTCCATTCCCTCACTTACATTTTCTATCTGCTACTTTCTTCTCTTCTGTCTTCTGTTTGTGGCGCTGCTCACTGAATGTCGGGCGTGATGACGTCACACCCGGCATTCAGTGCGTACGAAGCCGGCGCCGCAGTCACGCAAGGTTTGTTTTTTTTGTTGTTGTTGTTTTTCCTTCAGTTACTCGCTCCCCCCACCAACGAAGAGGGGAGCGATCAGAGTCGGGGCCTACCGGTGGATAGACCGGTCCCCCGGCGGGCCAGTCCGACCCTGATAGTAGAACTACAAGTCTTAAATAATTCATGTTCTAGTGGGTCCTGTAATTCCACTAGCTCAGTCGTGCTCTGGCAACCCTTTATTTCAAAATAAATTAATTTACTTTTTTTTAAAAAAAATACTGATACTGTCGTAATTATCAGCATGTATTTTTACACCAAGTATCAGACACCGAAAAATGGTACACCTCTTAAGTGGTGCATCTGGGTATGCAGTCATCATTAACTAAGCCACATTTTCAGTGGTTGTTCTACACTTACATATGCATGTGCCTGTTGTACTGCACTTGCATGTGCATGTGCCTGTTGTACTGCACTTGCATGTGCATGTGCCTGTTGTACTGCACTTGCATGTGCATACCACTGATCCACCACTTCAGGCATACAGAGCCCTAAGTGCAATTTTTTTTTGTGCAATCGCACATTGTGGCAAATGCCGTTTTACATGTTCCAGGCTACACAGGCTGGGCCACCTCTATTATAAATGGAGGAGGAACAAAATGAGTGGTCCCCCTTAATAAAGCCTGGAAATACTGAGATGAACAGCAGTAAAGAAGAAGGGCTGTGAGTGCCAGCATAATGATAAGGTATGGGACTGCTAGAGTGGCAAGTTTGTCACCCATAGGATCCCAGTATAATGATAAGTGGTCTATAAGACCCCTCCCAAATATTATTAACATTTATTTATATAACACAGTGCATCACAATTGGGAACAAAGTAATAGGACACGGCTGGATATGAACAGGTAAAGAAGGCTCAGCTTGTAAGATTACAATCTATAGGAATATGATACATGAGGTTAGTGCACCTATTGCAAATTGGTTTGGCCAGATTGCAATGGGAAAAAGTTTAGCAGAGCTATATGATCCAGTCAAACTGGATCATATAGTTGGATCACATGTTAGTTTGATGGTCAGAGAGTTGTCTGAGTATAGAAGGAAAAGAAATGTAAGTTTGATTGAACTTTATAGAAGGGTAGTAATTGGGCAGTATAGCCTTGGGAGGCTAAAATGATGGTTCGGGAGTTTGATTATTTTGCCTAAAGAGGTGAGATTTTAGGGAACACAGAGTGGGTGCAGCCCAAAAACAGTCCACTATCCAGGAATGGGAACAGGTAAGAAGTATTTTATATTGAATTTGCTAAAATACAGGCAACCAATGTAGGGACTGACAGAGCAGCAGAAGCTAATGATGCATTCAAAATAACTTGTACCTGTAAAAGTCTGGTAAGGGGAAGACCGATAATGATTGCAATAGTTAATACTAGGGCAGCATGGTGGCTTAGTGATTAGCACCTCTGGCTCACAGCACTGGGGTCAGGAGTTTAATTCCCGATCATGGCATTATCTGTGTGGAGTTTGTATGTTCTCCCCATGTTTTCATGGGTTTCCTCCCACACTCCAAAAACATACTAGTACTAGTACTAGGCTAATTGGCTGCTATTAAAATTGACCTTAGTCTCTCTCGATCTGTATGTGTGTATGTTAGGGAATTTAGATTGTAAGCTCCAATGGGGCAGGGACTGATGTGAGTTCTCTGTACAGCGCTGCGGAAATAGTGGCGCTATATAAATAGATGATGATGATGAAAACTAGAGAAGGTCAATGCATGAATTACGTGTCTTGTGTGAGATATGTGCATATTCTGAAAAAACTTTGGTGTGTATGTAACAGCATTTGGATACAGATTGGATGTGGGGAACAAAGGGCGTTTCTGAATCAAGAATGACACCAAGACAGCAAGCATGAGGGTAGGGTCTATTGTTGACGTGCTGATCTTGAGTACACTCAGCAGTGTCCGATTCAAGCTCTGGGCATCTCTCAGGCACAAGTTTTTCAGGCGTATCTCTTGCTCCAGCTACAGGTCTGGTGTAAGTGCAGATTACTAGAGATGACAGTCTCATATGTATGCTATAACATGTGTTTGCAATAAGGAGCAACTGTAAAAATTTATTTATGTACAGTAGACATTAATAACATACTAGTAAATGTATTTCATGGAAAATAAATGTATTAAAAAAAACATTTTTTTTATTTTTTATGTCTTATCATCAATGCTTGTATTATTAACAGAGGACATTAGGTGAATAGTTTTTGTTATTCTGTGCATTCTTTTGTGATTTCATATTCCACATAGGCATTGAATGTATACGGCAGTGTCTGGTCTAATAGCACAGAGCAGACCTACACCAGTATTCATCACCTACACGTATCTTCACATCCGTTGCTAGTTGAATTCAGGCGTACGTAACATATACCTGATTTATGTGTGTTTTATAACAAGCGCACATTACGCTTAGTATGCGTGCCTTGGTGAATCAGGCCCTTAGTGTCCACAATAGAAATAAGTGAAAACAATGGCCCTCTTTATTATCACGTCCCTTTAACACACAAGTGTGAAAAAGTTGATGCAGTGTGTTGCCTTTCTGGCTTGTGCATTGAAGTCGCTCATGTATTTGCATTTATTCACAGCACAGTGGCCTAGTGGTTAGCACTTCTGCCTCACAGCACTGGGGTCATGACTTCGATTCTCGACCATGGCCTTATCTGTGTGGAGTTTGTATGTTCTCCCTGTGTTTGCGTTGGTTTCCTCCGGATGCTCCAGTTTCCTCCCACACTCCAAAAACATACTGGTAGGTTAATTGGCTGCTATCAAAATTGACCCTAGTCTCTCCCTCTCTGTCTGTCTGTCTGTGTGTGAATGTCTGTTATATTAGGGAATGTAGACTCTAAGCTCCAATGGGGCAGGGACTGATGTGAATAAGTTCTCTGTACAGCGCTGCGGAATTAGTGGCGCTATATAAATAAATGATGATGATGATGATGATTCAGATATCCTTATAAATATAGATAGTTTGGGTAAATGTTACATCACACAGCTGGGTCCGCAATAGTTTTTGGATAAATTGGAATGATAAGTGTGTTTTCACTACGATAATTGGTGATTAAATCCTACTTATTGCTAGAATAAGGAGCCTATTGATTAATTGTCCCCAGGGTCTCTAACATAATTTCCGGCATTACAGACAGCCACTCAACTTCTCCCCAAACATGTTGTCTGCTCCCTGCCTTAATAAAGGACAGTGGGCTCCGGTGCAGCTCTGCCACACTCATCCTCCGAAATCATACACACGCCCCTTCATTCTCACTAGACTGGAGATGGAGAGAGGTGCACATACAAAGGGGAGTCAGACATAGGGTTAGGGGGGCAAGAGACACAGTCACACACAAGACACAATAACATGGGGCTTGGGAGGTGTCAGAAGTGGGATTTCAATGCTTAAACTATTCTCAATGAACCTATGCATGATGTAATTCCTTCCCACAGAAAAAGTAGTAATATGAGATGCTGTGACACGATCTTCTAAGAAGATCAGCAACTGACTTTGTGATACGAATTTCCTGGAGCATCTGGCTGCAGTTTAGCAGAAAGCTGAAATAAATAGTCCAATAAATAATTAACATTTTTTTTCAAAAAATAGTATGATTATTCCATGATTTGAAGTGGAAGAACATATGGAACTTAAGAATTATTGTGAGGAACGTTTGGATATTCCGAGAAAAGAGATTATAACTCACTAATAGACAAGTCTGAATAAGACTTCCACATATTTTGGTTAGTTCCGCACTTATAAGTATATGAATATTAGGTGCTGTATATGACCTCCAGTCTATTTGATTATATGTATTGTCAAATTTTTAATCATTTATTGCTGGCAAGTACAATTTCATTCATAATAATTCTGTTAATATAAATATTAAAGTCAGATTTCTATGTACTATTATTATTATTATCTTTTATTTGTATGGCGCCACAAAGGTTCCACAGAGCCGTACATAGAGCAGGCACAAAACAACAGTAGCGCTCCTGCTACTCTCTCTTTATATAAGAACAAACAGCAGGATTTATAGGACACAAATATGGAGGAGGAGTCAGGAGAGGAGGATTAGCGGAGTGTGGGGGGGAGGGGAAATACTCAGGTGCCACTCACCTGAGTAGAGGTGGGGATGGGGTATGTAATCTACAGCATAAATGGCCATGTGATGCATTTTTGTATAGTATTAGGCATTACCCACAGTGCAGAGGAAGGGGGTCCCACCATGACCTGTTAGAAGACGGGAGCCGTGCACTGCAGTCAAAGAAGGGGGAAGATTAAAGGGGCTTCCACATCCTGTGCGGCTGACATGAGTATACTGCCTCTGCACAGTTGCTGACAGGCGGTGGTGATACCAACACACTGGGGGATTGTGGGCAACTAGAAACCCCCCATAAGCTCTCACCGGCCACCATCCTACAAGTACCTATAGTTTGGTACCCATTTAACTGCTTTGAATTATTATTACTTAATTTGTGCTCGCCTACCAATAAATACTATTGAAACTTTCTTCCACTTCATGACATCTCAAGAGATTTGTGATTTAACAAGAAAATAAGTAATGCACAACAGAGCCTTTAAAAAAACCAATTTCTGCTACCAATTTAAAAACGACGTGTCCGACGAGTGTGTCACAAATGCAAATAATTTTGTGTATGTTTTGTAAACCAGAAAGAATGAAATTAGATTTTTAGTTACACTCTGGTTTCTTGATACGATATCGTATATTTTGACAACGCTGAACGCCATCTCGAATGTGCTGCCTTTTAAATACAATTTAATTATACTTTGTTTCCCTAGGGTCTCTGTTGCCATATGTATTAATTTGGTATATGCCTCAAGGAGTACATATTTCAATTATGACATATTTCCCCCCAGAAACAATAATATTTAAATGATTTACCAGAGTATCTTATTATAGGTTGCATGGGCAACCGCTGGATCTTTGAATGCATTAACACTTTGTTGTGCAAAAAAGAAAACTCACATACAAACTTAAGACTATTGGGTAGATTTATCAAACCTTTCAAAAGGAAAGGGGGTGTGCCCATAGCAACCAATCAGAGTCTAGCTTTCATTTATCTAGTACAGCGGTGGGAAACATCTGATTAGTTTTGTGCTGTAGGCCATGCACCATTTTAGTTGCTGTTCTTTGTACAGTCTCAAATGTATTTATATCCTTCTGGAGATATGGCCTCCAGAACCGAACACAGTATTCTAGATGAAGCCGTACTTATAGTTCATTGGTATGACCTCATCTAGAATACTGTGTTCAGTTCTGGAGGCCATATCTCCAGAAGGATTTAAATACATTAGAGACTGTACAACAAACGGCAATTAAAATGGTGCCTGGCCTACAGCACTAAACTTACCCGGAAAGACTAAAATATATTGATATGTATAGTTTGGAGCAAAGAAGAGAAAAAGGGACATGATAGAAATATATCAAGGGTTTTAACAAGGTACAGGAGGGCAGAGCTGTAACTATGCAGGTGCTGGCGGTGCCGTTGTCCAGGACGCAAGTCCAAGAGGGCCGCACCAGGCGCCCGATACCTGCCTCTATGACTGACAGACCTCAGAATCAGACTGCCGGCCGCCCGGCACATCCAAAATGGCGCCCAGCAGTGGGCTCCTCCTCCCTTCTAAACACTGCCCTCTGTCCCTCAGCGGCTGATGTCATGACGTTGCTAGGCAGCAGGGGAGCTGAGATGCAGAGAAGAGCCAGGCAGAGACAGCTGGACAGGAAGGATATATATATATATATATATATATATATATATATATATATATATATATATATATATTTATTTAGTCTGATGGTGATAGGGGGCACAGTGTGATAAAGGGGAAGCTGATGAAGTGGAAACTGTGATGGAGGGCACAGTGTGATGAAGGGGCAGTGGGATAAAGATGGTACCATTACAATTATGTTTCAATTTGTTTCAGTGAGGTTTTTTTCAATAACCAATTCATTTTTTATACAGATAGCTGCATTGAAAGTACTGTGATTCTATGGAGGCTCATTACATAAAGATCCTTACAGAGCCAGAACGTGAAGAACGGGGAGGGGTTTTCAGTGCGGTCTAGAACTTGTAAAGCACTAGCCACACCCCACAGTAGGTTGACAACACCCACTCGACGATTGTCACTCCCACTTAGATGAGAGGCGCCGTTGTCCTGTCTCAACCAGGGCGCTAAAATTTCTAGTTACGACACTGGAGGAGGGAAATATTCTTCAAAGGAAGAGAAGTATTAGAACATGAGGACATGCACTGACACTGGAGGGAAGTAGGTTCAGAGGAAACTTGAGGAAAACCTACTTCACAGAAAGGGTAGTGGATAAGTGAAATAGCCTCCGATCAGAGGTGGTAGAGACTAATACAATAGAGCAATTTAACCATGCGTGGGATAGACATAAGGATATCCTTGCAAAGATTAAAGGATCAAATAGGTTAAAAGTTGGGCAGACTAGATGGGTCAAGTGGTTCTTATCTGCCGTCAAACTATGATTCTATGGGCCTGAGTCATTAAGGAGAGCAAAGCATAAAGAAGGTGTAACTTTGCATCCGGGCAAAACTATGTTGCATTTGAGGGGGAGGTAAATTTAAAATGCAAGGACAGATTTATAGTTGGGGTAAGGCATGTCCTAGATCAACTTTAAATTTCAGTGTAAAAATAAAGCTATCAAGTATTTGTGTGCTAGATGAATAAACAGCCAGCATTTAATTTACGTGCAAAATAATAAACTCATTTGCACCCCTTGCATTGTAACATGGTTTGTCCCGGAGAACATCTACTCCTTTTTTTGCCTTACTCTCCTTAATGACTCAGGCCCTATGTTTCTAGAACGGGGGCAGCCGTCTTACGTGTCACATGACCTCCTCTGCACAGTAAAAGGAGGTCATGTGACATACCTAGAGGAGGAGACAGTGCACTGTGCATTCCTTCCTTCCTCTGTGTGGCCCCTTTGCTTTATTTTGGACAATAAAGTGGCCCTAAAGCATTAGCAAACTGGACTATATAGAAGTGTTTCTATTGTTTCCACCTTACGCATATCCAGGCACACCTGAAAACCTGCAAGAGGACACGCAGAGCGCTTTTATGGGAGCAATTCCAGAACCAGGAATGAAGCCTTGCAGTCAGCATGATCCTTGTTCTGTGCGAGGTACCCCGGAAAGCATTGCACTCCTATATATTTTGAATTTCGTAAACTTCCTTTATTTTCTCCAGTAGAAAAAAAAAAGAAAGAAAGAATGTGATTCAATTTAATCCACGCGCGGCGCGGTACTTCAGTTATTATATCTTGGAGAAAAAAAAAAGCCAAAGTAGAAAGCTGAGAGCTGCGAAACATTTACATCATTATCTCTTCAAAAGTTCATTTTCGACAAGTATTTTTTGGATAGGGATTAACTTAATCAGAGATTTTGAATCTTCTTTACTTTAATTTTTAATCTCTTTAAAAAAAAATATGTCTGAATCTTAAAAAGGCCTAAACCTGAAGTCACAAAGCAGCGTCTACAAAAAAAAAAGGCAAGTTTTTTAAAGCAGACGCCAGCTGTAAGAGAGATAGTGCAGGCAGAAGATTTGTGACAGAGTTGAGCATGAAACCCATCAGCTGAGTGAAAATCCCTGGTTTCTAATTAATCGAGGTACACAGGGCAAGGGATGAAGAGGATCAGGGAAATGAAATCAGGAAAAAGATAGCATCAGTCATTTCTGTAGCCCATTGTCATACTTGAGAATCTGCTGTAATGAATCACTCAGGCATTCCACAGATACATTCAAATGGTGAAGAAAATGCATTGTCCGGTGAAGAGCGCTTGATAAAATCTTTCTTCCCTCCCTCTTTGTTAGAAGCCTATGATCAGAAAAAGGAAAGACAGACAGCACAACAGGTGTGCCGTAACAAGCCTGCTGAAATCTGCAAATGAAGTGAAATTTAAAAGAATGTTTTGATGTGCAAAAATTTAAGTCAAAAAAAGGGAAGACAGAAATATCTTGTGTAGCCTCGTCTCTTCAGATGCACATTAAGGGATTTATGTTACATTGTGTTGCCATGCTCATTCTCGCCTTGAAAAGCGTGGTATTAAATGTAAAATTGCATTCCTTCATGGTTCTACAAATATTTTCTATTTATTTAGACGAGTCTGACATGGAAATGAATCATGGAAATGAATTTCAGTATAACAACAGCGAGAGAAAAATATTGATGAAAAACGAACAACAGATGAGAGTTTATAACATTGGTTCAACTGAGCACAATTAAGGGGGAACTCAAGCACATTGCCCCTCTTTTGCATGTACATGCGGTCAGTTCGGGGTTCCTCCTCTGGGATTGTCAGTTTAACAATCACAGGTGGAACTGGAACATTTATTGAGCTATGGCAATGGATTCCAAACTTTTTCAGTTCAAGGCACCCTTATGGTCTACAAAAAATTTTCAAGGCACCCCTAAGCCAAACTAATTACCAAGTAGTCCCCCGCCTTGCTTACCACTGGCCCTGGCCGAGGCACCCCTGTAAGATCTCCAAGACACCCCAGGGAGCCTAGGGGCTCAGTTTGGGAACCACTGAGCTATGGAGTTTATGGAGGTCTAGAGACTCAATGTGACAACTTACAACTGGTGTCAATGGAAAGTCTGGACAGAAAACTGCACATCAGCTGCTTACACATGTTCTGCAGTGGGATGTCTTCAATTCACTGCGTAGTTTAAAAAACATTAAGTCTTCTTAGAACCGCTAATCCTCCAAAGTCTGTAATGCTTATAAGATGTGAAGGGTATAGTAGTGATTACAAAGTAAAGATGGAGATCTCTATAGCTTGGAGGCACTGTATCATAAAAACAAATATTAAAAAGTGTACGTTAAAAAGTACTATAACCGTGATTTGGAATTCCAGGTTATTAAATATGTTTGTTTGTTGTTTCAATGTTTTTTGTCGGCCTCTAATTCCTGCCTTCCACATCTCTGCTGGTTCTAAAGCGGACACCATCATGTGGTCCTATAGGCATTCCTCTGTACATTGTGGGAGGACCTTTGTGGCTCAGGTATAGTACTGGTTCCTAATGGATTTGCTAATACGTATTCTCATGAATACTGGTTCACGCCACAAAACAGCCGACTGTGTACAGATTACAAGGGCACTTTAAATGTACCAAATACCAACTGAATATCATAGGCGCTAAATTGTTCAAGCTAGATAAAACAGTGAGGGGGGAATTCTTCTCCGTTTACAAACAGCAGTTGTTGGTAATTGATATATATATATATATATATATATATATATATATATATATATATATATATATATATATAAATACTTGGCTTTTGGAAATCTCAGCAGTCACTTAGTATATGCACCTCTGGACACCAAAGAGCAAAACAATCCCGTACAAATAGAACAAACAGTGGACTGGGTCCCTCCGTTAGAAAATATTCTGCCAAAATAAATTATATTTAAATTTCTCACATGGGAACGTCCACTGGCTTATCCTGATGCCAATGCGGTTTTCCTGTGACAGGTAAGAGATATGGTCCGTGGCTCCTGTGTGGTTTAGAGCTAGGTGCTTAGCAAGAAAAAACATCCTCAAATGTTAGTTGTATTCAATCAGTGCTAGAAATCACAACAGTGTTCCCCCCACAGTAGCACCCCGCAAACTGACGCGTTTTGTCATTATGTAACTTTCTCAAACTTGTTCACTTTAAATGTATGTTCAATTTCACAGAATGTGAACACATCAAAACTCAGCCAGACTATTTGGTAGGAAAAGTCGTTACTCAGTTTTCCTACTACCGCTATTCATTTTATATAGGACCGTATCTGGAAGAATTAAAAGAGAGGTCACTGTTAATAGTTAACTACAATAACTATTAATTTTTACTATATTGGTCATACTAAACCCCCAGAGCCTTTGCATTTCAAGATACTGGTAGGTACCTGTACAACTATATTTAAGACAACTATATTTAAGTTCTTCCCAGCAGAACTAACCCACCTTAGAAGTCCCTGACTTTAGGATGAGGATTGCCTTAGGGTCACCTGGGTCTGTGATGGCCCTGTGTGTGATGGAATTATTTGCATATTGTCTGAAATAGATGTTTCAAGTTTTTATTTCCTTTTGTTAGTGCTGTAAAACTCATAGTGAAAGGAATGGTTTATGGATAGTGTTCCACCATCTGTGCACACAATCTGATCTTCACAAGGTCAAGTAGATAGTTTCATATACATTTAACAACAACGTGAATGCAAAAATATATTTTCTAAATATAGAAATATACAACATCTACCCTCTAAGCCAGTGGTTCCCAAACTTTTGCAGTTCACGGCACCCTTAGAGTCTCCAAATTTTTTCAAGGCACCCCTCCAAAATAATTACTGAGCAGTCCTGTTTTAGAAGTAGTTGGGTCAAAAAATTGTAATAAGTATTTAGGTCACGACAAAAATACTTATTTAGGTGTATGCAAAAATGCCCCTCTGCATCCAGAGACACTGCCCCCTTTGCATCCAGACACTCTGCCCCCTCTGCATCCAGGCACTCTGCCCCCTCTGCATCCAGGCACTCTGCCCCCTCTGTCACGCTGTCCCCTCCTCTGCCCTCTGTCACGCTGTTCCCCTCCTCTGCCCTCTGTCACGCTGTCCCCTCCTCTGCCCTCTGTCACCTCCTCTGCCCTTTGCCACGCTGTCCCCCTCCTCTACCCCCAGGCACGCTGCCCCCTCTGCAGCCCTCTGTCACGCTGCCCCATCTGCAGCCCTCTGTCACGCTGCCCCCCTCTGCTGCCCGCTGTCCCCCTCCGCTGTCACACTGTCTACCTCCGCTGTCAAACTGTCCCCCTCTGCTGCCCACTGTCCCCCTCTGCTGCCACACTGTCCCCCTCCGCTGCCCGCTGTCCTTCTCCACTGTCACACTGTCCCCCTCTGCTGCCTGCTGTCCCCCCCGCTGTCACACTGTCCCCCTCTGCTGCCACCTGTCCTCCTCTGCTGCCACACTGTCCCCCTCCGCTGCCCGCTGTCCTTCTCTGCTGTCACACTGTCCCCCTCTGCTGCCTGCTGACCCCCCCGCTGTCACACTGTCCCCCTCTGCTGCCACCTGTTCCCCTCCGCTGCCACCTGTCCCCCTCCGCTGTCACCTGTCCCCCTCCGCTGCCACCTGTCCCCCTCCGCTGTCACCTGTCTTCCTCCGCTGCCACCTGTCCCCCTCCGCTGTCACCCTGTCCCCCTCTGCTTCCACACTGTCCCCCTCCGCTGCCACACTGTCCCTCCGCTGCCACACTGTCCCCCTCCAGTGCCTCCCTGTCCCCCTCCGCTGTCCACTGTCCCCCTGCGCTTCCACACTGTCCCCCTCCGCTGCCACACTGTCCCCCTCCGGTGCCACCATCCTTTTCACTCTGCCCCACGCCAGTCATAAAAAAAAGAGAAGACAGAAACTTACCAATCAGCGCGGCGCTGGGACCCAGCAGCCTCCTCTCTCCCGCAGCTGTCACTGAATATAGACGTCAGTGACAAGCTGCTGCGGGAGAGAGGAGGCTGCTGGGTCCCGACGCCGCGCTGATTGGTAAGTTTCTGTCTTCTCTTTTTTTTATGTCTGGCTCGCGGCACCCCAGTGACAGCGCTGCGGCACCCCTGGGAGCCGCGGCGCACACTTTGGGAGCCGCCGCTCTAAGCTCTTCTGTGTATTGACCCCTGGCAATAATATATGGTACTGTATACCTGAGGCACACAGAAAACACACCATGGATGATACGCTAAATATGTTGCTTGTTTTAACATTCCTGTATTTAACCTTTTCATGCATAGCGCAGTTCCAGATTTATAAAGCTGGGTTATTTATATTGTTTTCGTGCTGCGTGCTATCACTTTAAAAATTGAGGTGCCACCTAAAAATAAGACAATGCCTATATTCACAAGCCACACCCATGTGTGAGCTAAATAAGTAGCAAAATGTCATATATTTATGATATTGCCCTACTGATACCAAATAATCACACTTGAAACAGAATTGTAGCAATGTTCGGAGCCCAGGGTCTGTGTATTTCATTTCCCGCTCCTCGGCTTCAGGGCAATAGGAGCATGTGATGTAGTCTACCCCTTCCTATGTTCTGCAGTGCTCACTGTCTCTCCTATCTGGTCTGTCCTGTCCTCCCCAATACACCCAGCTGCAGTGAATTCCTGGCAATCTCAAGATCTAGATAAGGCCGGCTTAAATGCTGGAGACTGATTTTTCATTGTGTGGCCAGCACTGTCTTGTTGCTACATTTATGAGTGGTCCTAATCCTGTGGTGCCTTCTGTTTGCCCTGGTGACATGGGAATCATAAGTAAAATAAAATGTAAAATAAAATGAACCATACAGAATAGTGAATTAACTAATAAAATAGGGACATATCTAGAGTTTAGAGCAATAGAAGGTGAAGGTCTCAGCATATTCCCCTATAATACTTAGCTTCTCTCCCTCTCTGTTATTATACCACCCTCTCTCCTGTCCTTCAAGTCCTGTTTGCCTGTCGTCCTTGACTTCTTCCACTTCTTCATCCTGTTAAAGATTCCCAGTGTGAAAACCACAGAGAGAGTTGTAGTACTTGAAAACAGAATGTCTTTATTACAAGCAAGGATCACACAGGTATAACTAGGTGCAGTCAATGGCTAAACAGCTAGCATAAGTCCATAGAAACAGCAGGTAGCAAATGAGGAAATCAATGGGATTGATAACACAGATAACAGGTGAATTAAGTAGATACTGTGCAGCTCTGCACAATTTCAAGAGATAACAGGATACCAGGATTACCAGGTTTAGCAGATGAAGCAGAATACCAGGAATACCAGGTTTGCTAGATGAAGCAGGATACCAGGATTTCCAGGATTAGCAGATTGAGCAGGATACCAGGATTACCAGGTTTAGCAGGGAAGCTGGAGATGCGGGATATCATGCACAACAGGTTAACTGCAGGTACAGCATCAGACAGGAGGGAGGTCAGGCAAGCCAGAGTCAGAAGCAGGGAGATCCACAACAATACCAGGTGGAAGACAGGAGCAAAGTCAAACGAAGTCAGGTCTGGGTCAGAAACAAAGGTGCAAAATAGTTGAAAAAACAGCAGTGAGAAAATCAGGACCAGATCAGAAGAGTTACTCAGAAAGACCAGCAGCAGAAACAAACTGCCTTTTCCAACAAGTCTGTTGGAAAAGGCAGTCTTAAAAAGGCCAGACACAAATGATCCAGATCAGATGATGATGGCTTAATCCATGGCAGGCAAGGAGAAAATGTTCAAATAGCACCTCTGGTAGCACAGTGGTACTGCAGGCCTAATGCCGAATGAAGACAGAGTCCTAACACACCCCAAACATTCAGTCCCTCTCCCAATCCTACTGACTTCACCTTCATAATATCTCCAGAATTAGGTGCTTACTCATCCTTTTTGCAACTAAAACTCTCATCCATTCATTCATTAACACTCTCTTTGCTCTGACCTTCCTTTCTTCCATCTGTCCTGAGCACTGCTGCCTGACTCATCTTTCTTTCTTGCCGCTCTACCTCTGCTACCCTGCAGTCACTACACTTGTTTCATGACTGCTTCAGATTTTAATTCAGAGACCTTACCCTCATCTACAAAGCCCTCAACCATTCCTCTTACCCCTACATCTTGAAATTTATATACATACACATGCTATCCCTCCTACCCACTCCAATCTGTCAATGACAACCGCCTCATAAACTCACTGATTACTACCGCCTTCAAGATTTCTTAACCTTGTTACCAACGTCTGGAACACACTTTCCAAGCCTTCAAATGTGCCTTAACAACTCTTCTTTTCATTCAAGGCCAGCCCTCCTTCTAATTCTGTTGGCTCCGAAGCTATCACATCTGCTCCCCTATTCAGTTTTACCCTCTCTGAGCCTGCCCACAGATTTGGTGTATGAAAATATAACTATATTTACATAATGACCAATTAATTAAGATATTGAGTTATCTTGATTTCTTTCTTTCTGGGCTTATAGAATGAAACTATGGAAGTGGACCCAAAAAGTTGCTGTACAAGGTGCCCAAAATTCCTCTTGGACGCCCTGATTAAGACTGGGTACACACTACAGTAAATTTATCCCCATATGATATCGTTTATGATTTTACCAATGCCTAAAAAAATCAAATAATAAAGTCCAAGGAGTATATTTACTAAACTGCGGGTTTGAAAAAGTGGAGATGTTGCCTATAGCAACCAATCAGAATCTAGCTGTCATTTTTTAGAATGTAGTAAATAAATGATAACAAGAATCCGATTGGTTGCTATAGGGAACATCTCCACTCTTTCAATCCCAGTTTAGTAAATATACCCCCAGATCAGCATGCCGATTCTCGTGTACACCCTAGACACCTTTTACAAGATTCATCGTCAGATCTGTGCTCTTCATCTGTCATAACCATCTGCTGAAAAGATGGTGACTCTGCACACTCCATAGAGCTCTATAGACACTGCCGGTCATGAGTGCATACACACTGCAGAATTGGAACGACATCGTTCCATCAATGAACTAGATCTTTCGTCCGGTTTAAAAATCAAATGGAACGATACGATGAGCTTTGGAACGATTATCGTTCATTGTTGCAGCATACATACTAATGCGATATCAGGCCGAACGGTCATTTTTCATTTGATTGGCCAGATAATTAGCTGAAAACTCTCTAGTCAGTCTCCACACCATCTGTATACACATACGTTAATATTATAAAGTATACATAAATATAGAATCTGAAACTCCAGTGTAAATCATGTATTTGTTATGTTAGAAAAATAAGAGAACTACACCTCAATACTGTACTCACCATTTCCATGGTTTGTATAAGAAATCCACCATCATCTCACAAAATATTTGTTGTACACACAAGTTAGCTCGGTGAGTTGCTTAGTTTGTTATTCAGATATTTGTTGATAAGAAACTATTTATGCACATTCAAATGCATTACTCATATATTTGAATACATCAGAATGTATTTGAATTACATTGACATACAATTTGATTATTATGTCTTTTTCCCAAACAATATTTCTCTGCCTACAATATGAAAGTAGCGAAACTGAATAAATAACATATTGCTTTTATTTATACTTAAACTTACAGTACAATTCTCCTGCAGACTCAATAATCAACCAGCTAAATAATGTGCAAGACAATTGTTCCAGAGATGATCACCTTCCCTTGCATATATTAAGGATACATTAAGGCAGGCTAAGGCAATTTGTGGCTCTCCAGTGTTGTGGAACAACAAATTCTAACATGCCCTGTTAGCCTCCAACACAGTATTATCAGGCATATAGTAATAATTGAAGATTTGCAATGTAAAAAGAATTATCAGAATTCTAGCAGAGGGTAGATGAGAAGGAACTTGTCCACTGCAATAAGTACAAAAGAATGGCCATGAGATGATAAGAGGTCTACAGCAAAATTCATGGACAGATGGGTGCATAGTGCATAGAACACAGAGGTTGCAGTTTACCAGTAGGACGAACCCAAAGTTCTTATTCTCCTGGCACAAACAATATATGAATTAATAAAAGACTTAACAGCAGGTCTGAGACTAGGCCACCAAGGACTCCAAGACGATAGACATGTGGATTCATGTAGCCCTAGATGCTCGACTACATTATAGTTATGAAATTCAGACAGGCAGGGCTGGTGCTAGGGTCCTCGGCGCCCTAGACACAATTTTGAAATACGCCCCCCCGCAGGCACAATTTCAAAATCTGTCCCCCCGGTCTTTCCTTACCTTAAACTTGGCTCCATAACGCTGCTCCTCTCTGCCGGGTCCCGTCCCTCACTGACACTGTCAGGCAGTGATGATGATGTCACGCCCGACAGTCAGTGGGGGGAGGGGGAGTTGAGGAGACGGAGGGACGTGCGACGGAGCGCCCCATCAGCTGTTGGAGGGGAGGGCGGCGGGGGTGATTCATAGCTGTACGGCAGCCGTGGAAGGTATGCTCAGCGGTCGCCGCACAGTATTAAAGTATAATACTATCTGCATTTTACTTCTGTGGCGCCCACCAGAGCCCAGCACCCTAGGCAACTGTCTTAAGTTGCCTAATGGGAGCACCAGGCCTGCAGACAGGACAACCTGCTTCTGTCCTCCTAGTATAAAGAAATGATTAAACAGAATATGATGTGCGGACCTGCTCTTCATGGACACTAAAGTCTAACCTGGACAGAGCATGACTAATATTTGGGACCTTGGTGTGCTGGGCAGATTCATCTGTGCATCAGCATGTTTGTTAAAAACATTTCTAGAATGTGCAATGACCTTGGTCTATTTAGAAGATGTCCAGTAAGTGAGTACAAAATTAAATCAGTAGAAAAACATTGCCAATATATGTGTGTATATATATATATATATATATATATATATATATATATAAAAATATATAATTAAATAATTATAATATACTGTATATATTATTATTATTATTATTATTATATATATAAATGAAGAATTTTGTTTGCTTGTTTGTTGGTGAATATCTACCACAGCTCTTAAGGTAAAACTGCCAAATCATGCATTGTTATTTAGTGTAGAAAAAGTAAGAGTAAGCTATAAGACAACATAGCGAACATGTGACAAAGCGGCAGAGCGGCAAAATTGAAAATATCAAACTCACCACAAACACGACATAACGACAATGCGACATTGTCTAAATAGCATTTTTGGGGCTAGATTTACTAAGAATCGAGGTTGGTGGCGGTTTTAAATAGGGATGAGCGCGCTCGGATTTCTGAAATCCGAGCCCACCCGAACGTTGCGGATCCGAGTCGGATCCGAGACAGATCCGGGTATTGGCGCCAAATTCAAAAGTGAAACTGAGGCTCTGACTCATAATCCCGTTGTCGGATCTCGCGATACTCGGATCCTATAAATTCCCCGCTAGTCGCCGCCATCTTCACTCGGGCATTGATCAGGGTAGAGGGAGGGTGTGTTAGGTGGTCCTCTGTGCTGTTTAGTTCTGTGCTGTTTAGTTCTGTGCTGTTTAGTGCTGTGCTGTGCTGTGCTGTTTAGTGCTGTGCTGTGCTGTGCTGTGCTGTGCTGTGTTCTGCAGTATCAGTCCAGTGGTGCTGTGTGCTGTGCTCTGTCCTTCTGAGGTCAGTGGTGCTGCTGGGTCCTGTGCTGTGTCCTGTTCAGTTCAGTGGTGCTGTGTCCTGTGCTCTGTGCTTCTAAGGGCATAGTTATTTCCCCAATATTCCCCTGTGTTTAAAAAAATAAAAAAAAGTTTTTTTTATAAAATACCAAAAACTACTTTAATATTTTTTAATTACCACAAAATTTTCACAACCAATCCTGCAGTATAAGCCCATTGGTACTGCAATATTACCAAGTTCACACATTCAGCAGTAAAAGTCCAGTGGTACTGCAATATTACAAAGTTTACACATTCTGCAGTATCAGTCCAGTGGTGCTGTGTCCTGTGCTCTGTCCTGCTGAGTTCCGTAGTGCTGCTGGGTCCTGTGCCGTGTCCTGTTCAGTCCAGTGGTGCTGTGTCCTGTGCTCTGTGCTTCTAAGGGCATAGTTATTTCCCCATTATTCCCAAGTTTGTAAAAAATAAAAAAAAAGTAAAAAAAAATAAAAAATTTAAAAAAAAAAAAAATATATAATAATTATAACCAAATTTGCAAAACCAATCCAGCATTATAAGTCCATTGGTACTGCAATATTACCAAGTTCACACATTCAGCAGTAAAAGTCCAGTGGTACTGCAATATTACAAAGTTTACACATTCTGCAGTATCAGTCCAGTGGTGCTGTGTCCTGTGCTCTGTCCTGCTGAGTTCCGTAGTGCTGCTGGGTCCTGTGCCGTGTCCTGTTCAGTCCAGTGGTGCTGTGTCCTGTGCTCTGTGCGTCTAAGGGCATAGTTATTTCCCCATTATTCCCAAGTTTGTAAAAAATAAAAAAAAAGTAAAAAAAAATAAAAAATTAAAAAAAAAAATAAATATATAATAATTATAACCAAATTTGCAAAACCAATCCAGCATTATAAGTCCATTGGTACTGCAATATTACCAAGTTCACACATTCTGCAGTATCTTGTGCTACATATAATGGAGACCAAAAATTTGGAGGATAAAGTAGGGAAAGATCAAGACCCACTTCCTCCTAATGCTGAAGCTGCTGCCACTAGTCATGACATAGACGATGAAATGCCATCAACGTCGTCTTCCAAGCCCGATGCCCAATCTCGTAGTACCGGGCATGTAAAATCCAAAAAGCCCAAGTTAAGAAAAAGTAGCAAAAAGAGAAACTTAAAATCATCTGAGGAGAAACGTAAAGTTGCCAATATGCCATTTACGACACGGAGTGGCAAGGAACGGCTTAGGCCCTGGCCCGTGTTCATGACTAGTGGTTCAGCTTCACCCACGGATCTTAGCCCTCCTCCTCCTCCCCCCCCCTACAAAAAATTGAAGAGAGTTATGCTGTCAGCAACAAAACAGCAAACAACTCTGCCTTCTAAAGAGAAATTATCACAAATCCCCAAGGCGAGTCCAAGGGTGTTGGTGGTTGTCAAGCCTGACCTTCCCATCACTGTACGGGAAGAGGTGGCTCGGGAGGAGGCTATTGATGATGTAGCTGGCGCTGTGGAGGAACTTGATGATGAGGATGGTGATGTGGTTATTGTAAATGAGGCACCAGGGGGGGAAACAGCTGATGTCCATGGGATGAAAAAGCCCATCGTCATGCCTGGTCAGAAGACCAAAAAATGCACCTCTTCGGTCTGGAGTTATTTTTATCCAAATCCAGACAACCAATGTATGGCAATATGTAGCTTATGTAAAGCTCAAATAAGCAGGGGTAAGGATCTTGCCCACCTAGGAACATCCTCCCTTATACGTCACCTGAATAACCTTCATAGTTCAGTGGTTAGTTCAGGAACTGGGGCTAGGACCCTCATTGGTACAGGGACACCTAAATCCCGTGGTCCAGTTGGATACACACCAGCAACACCCTCCTCGTCAACTTCCTCCACAATCTCCATCAGATTCAGTCCTGCAGCCCAAGTCACCAGCCAGACTGAGTCCTCCTCAATACGGGATTCATCCGAGGAATCCTGCAGCGGTACGCCTACTACTGCCACTGCTGCTGTTGCTGCTGTTAGTCGGTCATCTTCCCAGAGGGGAAGTCGTAAGACCGCTAAGTCTTTCACCAAACAATTGACCGTCCAACAGTCGTTTGCCATGACCACCAAATACGATAGTAGTCACCCTATTGCAAAGCGTATAACTGCGGCTGTAACTGCAATGTTGGTGTTAGACGTGCGCCCGGTGTCCGCCATCAGTGGAGTGGGATTTAGAGGGTTGATGGAGGTATTGTGTCCCCGGTACCAAATCCCCTCGAGATTCCACTTCACTAGGCAGGCGATACCAAAAATGTACAGAGAAGTACGATCAAGTGTCCTCAGTGCTCTTAAAAATGCGGTTGTACCCACTGTCCACTTAACCACGGACATGTGGACAAGTGGTTCTGGGCAAACGAAGGACTATATGACTGTGACAGCCCACTGGGTAGATGCATCCCCTTCCGCAGCAACAGCTGCATCAGTAGCAGCATCTACAAAATGGCTGCTCATGCAAAGGCAGGCAACATTGTGCATTACAGGCTTTAATAAGAGGCACAACGCTGCCAACATATTAGAGAAAATGAGGGAAATTATCTCCCAGTGGCTTACCCCACTTAGACTCTCATGGGGATTTGTGGTGTCAGACAATGCCAGTAACATTGTGCGGGCATTAAATATGGGCAATTTCCAGCACGTCCCATGTTTTGCCCACACCATTAATTTGGTGGTGCAGCATTACCTCAAGAGTGACAGGGGTGTGCAGGAGATGCTTGCGGTGGCCCGCAAAATTGCTGGACACTTTCGGCATTCAGCCAGTGCCTACCGCAGACTAGAGGCACATCAAAAAAGCTTGAACCTGCCCTGCCATCACCTCAAACAAGAGGTTGTGACGCGCTGGAACTCCACCCTCTATATGCTGCAGAGGATGGAGGAGCAGCAAAAGGCCATTCAGGCCTACACAGCCACCTACGACATAGGCAAAGGAGTGGGGATGCGCCTGAGTCAAGCGCAGTGGAGACTGATTTCCGTGTTGTGCAAGGTTCTGCAGCCATTTGAACTTGCCACACGAGAAGTCAGTTCCGACACTGCCAGCTTGAGTCAGGTCATTCCCCTGATCAGGCTGTTGCAGAAGCAGCTGGAGAAAGTGAGGGAGGAGCTGGTAAGCCATTGCGATTACAGCAAGCATGTAGCTCTTGTGGATGTAGCCCTTCGTACGCTTTGCCAGGATCCGAGGGTGGTCACTCTTTTAAAGTCAGAGGAATACATTCTGGCCACCGTGCTCGATCCTCGGTTTAAAGCGTATGTTGTGTCTCTGTTTCCGGCGGACACAAATCTACAGCGGTGTAAAGACCTGCTGGTCAGGAGATTGTCCTCTGAAGAGGACCGTGACATGCCAACAGCTCCACCCTCATTTTCTTCCACATCTATGGCTGCGAGGAAAAAGCTCAGTTTTCCCAAAAGAGGCACTGGCGGGGATGCTGATAACATCTGGTCCGGACTGAAGGACCTGCCAACCATTGCAGACATGTCTACTCTCGCTGCATTGGATGCTGTCACAATAGAAAAAATTGTGGATGATTACTTTGCTGACACCATCCAAGTAGACATGTCAGACAGTCCATATTGTTACTGGCAGGAAAAAAAGGCAGTTTGGAAGCCCCTGTACAAACTGGCTCTATTTTACCTGAGTTGTCCCCCCTCCAGTGTGTACTCGGAAAGAGTTTTTAGTGCAGCGGGGAACCTGGTCAGTGAGCGGCGAAGGAGGTTGCTTCCTCACAACGTTGAAAAAATGATGTTTATAAAAATGAATAATCAATTCCTCAATGAAGTACAGCACTGCCCTCCAGATACTACAGAGGGACCTGTGGTTGTGGAGTCCAGCGGGGACGAATTGATAATGTGTGATGAGGAGGAAGTACACACTGTAGGGGTAGAGGAATCAGAGGTTGAGGATGAGGACGACATCTTGCCTCAGTAGAGCCTGTTTAGTCTGTACAGGGAGAGATGAATAGCTTTTTTGGTGTGGGGGCCCAAACAAACCAATCATTTCAGTCAAAGTTGTTTGGTAGGCCCTGTCGCTGAAATGATTGGTTTGTTAAAGTGTGCATGTCCTATTTCAACAGCAGACCTCTCAACTGCAGCTCATCCCTCCTCTGCGGGGATAATGTCTCCTGTGCTCTGACACGTCACTCTGTGTACTCTCAGCCTCAGGATCTGACACTACAGCTACCATGCCTCTTGTAGCAGCCCTCACTCCAGGGCCTCTTCCATGTGCAGTGTCCCCCTCTCTCTTGGGTTCACTATAGTGGCATGGAGTTCTCCCCCTCATCCAGGGCACACATTCCTTGCCCTGGCTCAGTCACCACGCTCAGACTTCCAGGCAATGCTGGGGGAGCCTGGGAGCTTCCACCCCAGGTCCCCAGCTACAACTCTCCTCTCCTGTGTCTTCTCTCTCTTTCTGACACTTTAAAGATCGTGCCTTTAAATGAAAAAGTCAGTCTTCATTGCACGACTATGTGCAAGTGCAACAGGGACATTTTTTTGGGTTTACAAAGTCAAACAATAACACTACGACCCTGTCTGTCTGGGGTCTGTCAATGACGAATTGTCTGGAGCATGTTTTGAGGAGGTATTGTGGCCCCGGTATCAAATTGGGTACCGGGGCCACCCCACTATGCAGTCCAGATACTTGTTTGGTGGAATTCCGACACGTGGAGGGTTTTTAAATTATATTGTGGCCTCGGTACCAAATTGTGTACCGGGGCCACCACACTACGCAGTCAAGATACTTGTTTGGTGGAATTCAGACCAGTTGAGGGTTTTATTATTATATTGTGTGGACCACTCTATCTATACCACACTACAACTCTATACCACTCTATTTCCTACTTTAATTCTATTTAATTCTATTTCCTACTTTAATTCTATTACTAATTAATTAACATAAAGAGGAACAAAAAAAACCAATTTTACCAAAAGTATAATATGACTTAGACTTACAAACACTACACTTGAAAGATCGTGCCTTTAAATGAAAAAGTAAGTCTTCATTGCACGACTATGTGCAACAGGGACAGTTTTTTTCTTTACAAAGTCAACTAATAACACTTGGACCCTGTCTGTCTTTAACATACTTAATGGGATCTCAATGACGAATTGTCTGTAGCATGTTTGGAGGAGGTATTGTGGCCCCGGTATCAAGTTGGGTACCGGGGCCACCCCACTACGCAGTCCAGATACTTGTTTGGTGGAATTCTGACACGTGGAGGGTGTATTTATTTTATTGTGGCCCCGGTATCAAGTTGGGTACCGGGGCCACCCCACTACGCAGTCCAGATACTTGTTTGGTGGAATTCTGACACGTGGAGGGTGTATTTATTTTATTGTGGCCCCGGTATCAAGTTGGGTACCGGGGCCACCCCACTACGCAGTCCAGATACTTGTTTGGTGGAATTCTGACACGTGGAGGGTGTATTTATTTTATTGTGGCCCCGGTATCAAGTTGGGTACCGGGGCCACCCCACTACGCAGTCCAGATACTTGTTTGGTGGAATTCTGACACGTGGAGGGTGTATTTATTTTATTGTGGCCCCGGTATCAAGTTGGGTACCGGGGCCACCCCACTACGCAGTCCAGATACTTGTTTGGTGGAATTCTGACACGTGGAGGGTGTATTTATTTTATTGTGGCCCCGGTATCAAGTTGGGTACCGGGGCCACCCCACTACGCAGTCCAGATACTTGTTTGGTGGAATTCTGACACGTGGAGGGTGTATTTATTTTATTGTGGCCCCGGTATCAAGTTGGGTACCGGGGCCACCCCACTACGCAGTCCAGATACTTGTTTGGTGGAATTCTGACACGTGGAGGGTGTATTTATTTTATTGTGGCCCCGGTATCAAGTTGGGTACCGGGGCCACCCCACTACGCAGTCAAGATACTTGTTTGGTGGAATTCTGACACGTGGAGGGTTTTTTAATTATATTGTGGCCTCGGTACCAAATTGTGTACCGGGGCCACCACACTACGCAGTCAAGATAGATAGATGCGTATCATAGATAAAGTACATTCAGTGGTGTGGGGCAAATTGAAAAATATTCAAAATGCACTGACATTATCAAAAACAAGAGGTTGTCACACGCTAAAACTCCAACATGTATATGATGGAGAGGATGGAGGAGCAGCCGTATGTGTAGTGTAATGCAGACCTGTTGAAGGTTTTTTATATATTTTATTGTGGTGCCCAGTGCCCACTCCTCTACGCAGTCCAGGTACATTTATTGGTGCGATTCATAAAAGTTCAGGGTTTTTAATATATTGTGGTGACCCACTCCTCTACGCAGTCCAGGTACATTTATTGGTGCGAATCAAACAAGTTGATGGTTTTCTTATTATATATATTGTGGTGACCCACTCCTCTACGCAGTCCAGGTACATTTATTGGTGCGATTCATAAAAGTTCAGGGTTTTTAATATATTGTGGTGACCCACTCCTCTACGCAGTCCAGGTACATTTATTGGTGCGATTCATAAAAGTTCAGGGTTTTTAAGATATTGTGGTGACCCACTCCTCTACGCAGTCCAGGTACATTTATTGGTGCGATTCATAAAAGTTCAGGGTTTTTAATATATTGTGGTGACCCACTCCTCTACGCAGTCCAGGTACATTTATTGGTGCGATTCATAAAAGTTCAGGGTTTTTAAGATATTGTGGTGACCCACTCCTCTACGCAGTCCAGGTACATTTATTGGTGCGATTCATAAAAGTTCAGGGTTTTTAATATATTGTGGTGACCCACTCCTCTACGCAGTCCAGGTACATTTATTGGTGCGATTCATAAAAGTTCAGGGTTTTTAAGATATTGTGGTGACCCACTCCTCTACGCAGTCCAGGTACATTTATTGGTGCGATTCATAAAAGTTCAGGGTTTTTAATATATTGTGGTGACCCACTCCTCTACGCAGTCCAGGTACATTTATTGGTGCGAATCAAACAAGTTGATGGTTTTCTTATTATATATATTGTGGTGACCCACTCCTCTACGCAGTCCAGGTACATTTATTGGTGCGATTCATAAAAGTTCAGGGTTTTTAAGATATTGTGGTGACCCACTCCTCTACGCAGTCCAGGTACATTTATTGGTGCGATTCATAAAAGTTCAGGGTTTTTAATATATTGTGGTGACCCACTCCTCTACGCAGTCCAGGTACATTTATTGGTGCGATTCATAAAAGTTCAGGGTTTTTAATATATTGTGGTGACCCACTCCTCTACGCAGTCCAGGTACATTTATTGGTGCGATTCATAAAAGTTCAGGGTTTTTAAGATATTGTGGTGACCCACTCCTCTACGCAGTCCAGGTACAATTATTGGTGCGAATCATAAAAGTTCAGGGTTTTTAATATATATTGTGGTGACCCACTCCTCTACGCAGTCCAGAAAGATACCTTGTTGCAACGTTTTGGACTAATAACTATATTGTGAGGTGTTCAGAATACACTGTAAATTAGTGGAAATGCTTGTTATTGAATGTTATTGAGGTTAATAATAGCCTAGGAGTGAAAATAAGCCCAAAAACTTGATTTTTAAACTTTTTATGTTTTTTTCAAAAAAAATCCGAATCCAATACCTTAAATCCGAACCGAGACCTTTCGTCAAGTGTTTTGCGAGACAAATCCGAACCTCAAAAATAACGAAAATCCGGATACAAAACACAAAACACGAGACCTCAAAAGTCGCCGGTGCACATCCCTAGTTTTAAACCACCGCACATCGCCAGCAGTTTAGTGGTCCAAACCGTTGCTTTTACTATGTGGCGGTTTGAGCCTGCAATTTACAATGGTTGGCGATGTGTGGCGGATTAAAAACAGCTAAACCACCGGCAGTTTTGTCCAAACCGCCATCAAGAACACCATGCGAAAGAAAGGACAGGACAGTTTAATACCTTCTTCTGAACGGCTTGATAGCTCAAACATGCTGTTTGAGCTATTTTGCCATTCAGAACATAAGATAAGTAGGAAGTATAGTTATAGGAATTAAAATAAAATCTTTTACAGGTTATATATTAGGTTTATATATCAAACATTGATATTGTACATTCCTGAATGCACCTGTAATATGATATATGTAAATCTAGCAACACAAGTAGTATCGGTTGCGTATATAATTATAGTCCTGTGATGTCTTTATTATGCATTGAGTATTACACAGATGTCTTAAATCAAGTTTAATTTAATAGACTTAAGTCAAGCTGCTGCTGCCCTGTTAGATACATTAAAAATGATTATGTATTTCATCTGCCAGTCCAACTTTTTGACCCATGCTAATTTCATTGGGAGGCTTACAGCGCTGCCTGTCTTTATTGACATCAGAAGATAATTGTTTTCAAATAATCAGGTACTGTTGTAAGACATGTAAGGATCGCTTATTCGTTTTAAATGTAATTACAATAATATGGTGTTTCTGTGTCTTTAATATCAATCACAGGCACACTTTTCTATTTGATAAAGTTAAACATGGCCACAATAATGAGATATCTACTTCACGAAGAAATATTTTTTAATCATCGGTAGATTACAAACCCTTTATACCATGGTTGCAGAGAATTATATCATCTACCTTCTCTCATGAAAGAAGTTAAGAACTACATTGTGAACGACACATTATAAGGAGAAATTGTTTTGTAGTCTAAACCAGAGGATACCAAACTTTCTCTGTTCGAAGGCACCCTTAGGATCTCCATAATTTTTTCAAGGCACCCCTAAGCCAAAATAATTACCAAGTATCCCCCTCTTTGCTTACCACCTATCACGGTTCTCACGAAGGAATTCAGTAGATGCAGCGAATCCTAGAGATTCGTACAGATTTGCACTACTCCAGCAGGGCGCGGAGTCTAACGAGGAGACGGTTTTCACAGAGAACCGCCGCAAAGCAGTATGGGCTTAACCACCTCTTCCTCGCAGGTCGCGGTCCCCACTAAGAGTACTGTACGGAAGCCCTTGGGAAGGCTACAGGGAATAGTACCGTAGGAGGAGTGGCAGTTCTGCAGACAGATGTAGCGTAGATGCAGGAGATTAGCGTCAGCTCTGCAGACCACTGTGTGGCGGATGAAGCGGGAGGAGCGTCAGCTCTGCGGACAACTGTAGTGTAGATGCAGGATATGAGCGTCAGCTCTGCAGACCACTGTGTGGCGGATGAAGCAGGAGGAGCGTCAGCTCTGCGGACAACTGTAGAGTAGACTCAGGATATGAGCGTCAGCTCTGCAGACAAAAGGCAGGACACATAGGAAGCCACTTCTGTCACCAGGAGGTGACTCAAAGAACAGGCACAGAAGAATGAGAGGAGGTGCCTTTTAAACTTGCCGCCAGGGAGAGGGACCAATCAGGAGAAGGCAGAAGGATTAGTGCAGCGGGAAGCGGAGCGCCGGGAGCAGGTAAGTCTGCCAGGTGTCGGGTGCGCTGCCCGAACACCCGGCGCTTGATAGTACCCCCCCCTTTAAAGATGGGCACTGCACGTCTACTGGAAGGTTTCAAGGGAAACTTCTTGTGAAATTTATCCAGCAGATAAAGGGCGTGCATGTCGGAGGCACGAACGCTCTTCAGGACCGAACCCCTTCCAATCTACCAGATACTTCTGGCCGCCTTTACAATTTTTAGAGTCTAGGATTTGTTTGAGTTCGAACTCCTCCTCTTGATGGGCTCCTGGAGTGGTGGAAGGAGATACTGATGAAAACCGATTAATCTTCAGAGGTTTTAACAGAGACACATGGAAAGGGTTGACAATACGAAGAGATGCCGGTAATCGTAATTTGAAGCAGACCGGGTTAATGACTCCAGAGATACCGTATGGGCTAATAAATCGCAGAGCCAATTTCATACAAGGGAATTTGAGGCGTATATTCTTGGTGGAGAGCCACACTCTATCACCAACTTTGAAGGTGGGAAGAAATCTACGTCTCTTATCAGCGGCCAGCTTATAGCGTGTAAAAGTCTTCTTAAGACAGGACCTCACTTGCATCCAAATGGAGAGGAAATTGCTGTATAGAGAATTAACCACAGGGACCTGGGTGGGTGGGAGGGGTGTAAATTTAGGAAGGGAAGGGTGATGTCCATAGACCACCAAGAAAGGAGACTTAGAAGAAGACTAATGGAAGGCGTTGTTGTGGACAAATTCGGCCCAAGGTAGGAGATCTACCCAGTTGTCCTGGTTGGCAGAAGAGAACATTCTGAGGTAAGTCTCCAGATCCTGGTTCACCCTTTCGGTCTGTCCATTGGATTGAGGGTGGTACCCAGAAGATAAATTCAGTTTGATTCCCAACAACTTGCAGAGAGATCTCCAGAATTTGGAAACAAATTGAACACCTCAATCTAAGACTATGCAGACGAAATATCTCTTTGACAAAGTGGGATACTAGGACTGGAGACGAAGGAAGACCAGGATGTGCAGTGAAATGGGCCATTTTAGAAAATCGATCCACTACAACCCATATGACAGTACAATTCTTGCTAGGTGGAATCAGTAATATAATCCATGCTTATATGGGTCCAAGGTTCTCAAGGTATGGGCAATGGGAGTAGTAGACCAGTGGGAGACTGATGTGTGGATTTGTTTTGAGAACAAATGCTACAGGAGGAAACAAAGTCCTTAACGTCAGCGTGAAGGCTGGGCCACCAATAGCTCCTGGATATCAATTCAGTGGTCTTGCGGGTACCGGTATGTCCGGCGAAGATGGTGGAATAATAATGTTTCAGCAGCTTGTGGCGAAAATCAGGAGAGAAAAATCTTTTCCCTGGTGGAGGTTTAAGCTGGGTTGCTGAGACTAAGCATTTTGGGTCCAGGATGGGACGAGCAGGATCCTCCTCCGTGGATTCGTGAGTGGGAAATGCACGAGAAAGGGCATCGGCTCTTTTATTCCTAATACCAGGTTTGAAAGTAATGCGGAGTTCAAAGCGGGAAAAGAATAGTGACCAGCGTGCTTGTCTGGGGTTTAAGCATTGTGCGGTTTGGAGGTAGAGTAAGTTCTTGTGGTCTGTGAAGATTGTCACCGGATGTTGTGCTCCTTCAAGGAGATATCGCCATTCAGCCAGAGCTGCTTTGATTGCCAGCAACTCTTTATCCCCTATGGTATAGTTTTTCTCTGCAGGAAGAAATTTCCTAGAGAAGAAAGCGCACGGATGGAATTGAGCCTGAGGAGATTTCTGTGAGAGAACGGCTCCGATGCCTATGTTGGAAGCATCGATCTCCAGGAAGAACGGGGAGGAGGTATCCGGTTGTTGGAGGATAGGTGCTGAGGCAAAGGCTTTTTTCAGGAAGCGGCTGAAGACCAAGATTTAGGGTTGGAACCCTTTCGTGTTAGGGCCACAATAGGCGCCACAATGGTGAAGTAACCCTGGATGAAGTGTCTATAGTAGTTAGCGAATCCAGGGAATCGCTGAATAGGCTTCAGCCCAAGAGGAAGAGGCCATTCTAAGATTGCTCTGACCTTGTCTGGGTCCATTTGTAGTCCAGATCCGGATACGATGTAACCAAGGAATGGCATCTGATGGAGCTCGAAGAAGCATTTCTCCAATTTACAGAAAAGTTGATGGCGGCGTAATCTGGAAAGGACTTCAGTCACGTGCAGACGGTGAGAGGTGATGTCAGGAGATAAGACCAAAATATCATCTAAATACACCACGACACAAACGTAGAGTAGATCTCTAAATATTTCATTGATAAAACTCTGAAAGACAGCAGGTGCGTTGCACAGACCAAAGGGCACTACAAGATATTCGTAATGGCCATCGCGTGTATTAAAGGCCGTCTTCCACTCGTCTCCTGCTCTAATCCAAATGAGATTATATGCGCCCCGTAGATCCAGTTTGGTAAAAATCTTTGCTCCCTTAATACGATCAAAAAGCTCAGTAATGAGCGGGATGGGGTAACGGTTTTTGACCGTTATAGCATTCATTCCACGATAGTCGATGCAAGGTCTTAAGGATCCATCCTTTTTCTTAACAAAGAAAAAACCTGATCCCGCTTGTGATGAGGACGGTCTGATAAAGCCTCGCAATAGGTTCTCCTTCACATATTCCGACATGGAAGCGGTTTCGGGTAAGGAGAGAGGATACACTCGACCTCGAGGAGGTATTTTCCCAGGCTGAAGTTCAATAGTACCACGGGCGATGAGGTGGCAGATGCTCCGAGCGAACTTTGTCAAACACGTCCAGAAAAGAATGATATTATCTGGGCAGGATGGTGGACTTGGAATTAGAGGAGGTGGAAATGGAGCCGAGAGGTTGAACTCGAGTCAGACATTTCAGGGAACAAGTAGAACCATAGGAGAGAATCTGAGAGGTGGACCAGTCAAGCTGAGGGGAGAGCTGCTGGAGCCATGGTAGTCCAAGGATGACGAGAGTAGTGGTAGATGGCAGCACATGAAAAGTAATCACTTCATGATGTAAGGCTCCAGCTTGAAGGATGATGGGTTTAGTCCAGAATTCCACTGTGCCATTGGCTATACGGGAACCGTCAATGGCAGTGATAGAGACAGGAAACTCCAGCGGTACAGTTGGTATAGAAACCTGTGAAATCAAAGAGAAAAAAATGAAATTTCAGGCCGCTCCGGAATCCAGCAACGCAGAAGTGTGAACGGGATCAAAAGGGCCATGGAGGGTAACAGGGAAGGAGCCCACATTGGGAATTTTAAAGGAGGGAGAGGTTTTGGAAAGCCCTAATCTGACCTCTCCTGAGCACGTTAGGGTCTGGCATTTCCCGACCTCTTGGGACAGGCATTCAAAAGATGACCAGGATCCGCACAATACAGGCATAACTGGAGGCAGAAGGATTAGTGCAGCTGCCGGGTCTGCGCATGCGCAGATCTGGATCCAAGATGGCGGCTTTTTCTATTTTAAATAATCCTCCTTAATAGATCTTGCCAAAGGAAGCCCAGGTAATAAGAACGGATGGCAAGAATTGCAGTCAAGAAAAAGCATTTTATTGTGCAGGCAATGGATATTGAAAAATAGGGAAATTAATAGGGAAAAATAGAGAAAAATAAGCCAACATGGGCCTGATGCAGGGTTGGGTGCAAAATGGGAGTAATTTATGCTCAGAAAAGCTGTCTGTAAAAATAGCGTATTTACATGGCAAGATGCATCTAGATCTGCACCTGCAGCATATACGCCAGGCACACATACACTCACATACACACACATGCGCAAACAGGTTTGTTAACATTTGGTTTGAAAGTGAAAACACATTAGGCTTGATATAGTACAGTAAATATAATACATTTTTAAAATTATTTTTAAAATCCGCCCACATAATCCTATAAAATCCGCTCCCTCAATGCAGTAAACTGACGACCGTGATCATCATCATCGGGTGTTTGCAACAGCTCTCTAGCAGGTGCACAAAAATATGTTTCAGGTGTATATGCTGCCCGCGGTGGTCAGAACTTACTGTCCGCGGCTTACATTAGTCTGCCCCTCACTCCCCCGTTCCGCTTCTCCAGTAGTAAGCACATGTCAGAAGCGTATAACTCTGCATCAGTGCATATACATGCACTCTCCTTGTTGGCAGTGAAGTACAAATTCTCAGAATTTATGTTACACAAATAAGCATAACTCCAACTCGGCATCAAGCACAATGTGTTGCGATGTGACAGCAACATTTTACGTGATTGCTTTTTACATCAAACCTAGATGATAAAGAGAGAGCCTTTACAGTGTTTCTACCAACTACTTGCTATCAACTAGTTAGCCAAATCTGAAGATTGTTGTTACTCTCTTTTATGTTCATCATTAAAGTATTTTTTACTTTTGTGCTAGAGGCACATATGCTCCATTATTATTATTATTATAAAAGTTATTATTAATAGGGCACAACGAAGGGTCCGCAGTGCCGTACAGAGACCATAGAACAAAACAGTATGTAGCATTATAGGACAATAAATAAACACACTACAGTTAAAATCACAACACAGCTACGAACAACCACACAGGGCAGTAAAGTATAAGCGAATCCCAGAAAACTAGAAAACTAGAAAAGGGAAGGATGAGAGGTAGAAGAATGAACCCAGAGCAAGCTGAACTTGTGCCCAGGTGTATGGGCACTACTAACAGGATCAAAGCCAGAGATTAGGATGCGAAGATAAGGGAGCTGTGGAGACCAAGGGCATGGAGCCCAGGGAGGAGATGCAAAATGAAGCTGGAGTGCCAAAGGCAAAGGAAACAAGATGGGGAGGATATGAGGTAAGAGGGCCCTACTCATGGGAGCTTACAATATAAAGGTAAGAGACAGACAAACGGGAGACACATAGATCCTGATACATTAAGGGACGTAATCGACAATTTTGAGCATATAATCCGCACAATTAATCTTCAGGAGCCCAAAGCCGGACCATACCCCACAAAACACAGCACCCCCCCAAAAGGTAACATATGACAGAAGTGTTCATGATATTGTATTTTGATTTTATTTTATTTAACTGCACTTGATTACCTTAAAATAAAGAGGTAATATGTGTTCCCCCAAATAAATCTCAAAGTTCTTTGCTCTTTGCAAACATTTGTAGCATGCTGACTCCACAGCTGCGGAACACATTCAGAAAGGAGATAATGCCTTTGGAACTTGTTTGGCTTTCCAAAAATTTCTGTATGGCACTTTGCATCCTTAAAGTACATTCACCTCCCTGAAATATAATCACAATCCATAAAAGACTAAAATATTCAGCAGCTCACATGATCAGAAAAAACTATCAGTGCATAAATAATAGCTTAAAAAGAAAGTCTGCCTTCTGAAGGAATGAGCTCTGACTAAACCTGACGTCACTGTCAGTTTATATCAGAGGAACAAGCAAAATATAATATTCTCCCTTTTAACTTAAAAATCATGATACATTATTGCCTCTACCTGACATTCTTGTCTGATCATATTAAGCTGTACAAAACGTATCAGTGCGCTTCGAAACGGATTTCCGCAATCTTAATGAGAACTGACAATGACGTCAAATATAGTCAGCGTTCTGGAATTCCACTGAACGATTTACATACTGGCATTTTATGACCTTTAATTTGTCTAACAAAAGGATTGGTGTTAGCACACTTTGTTGTGTGGAAAGGAACTTAAGTACCTTGTTATAAATGGTCTGTTGATAGCAGTGCATAGAAGGTGGCCCCTAAATACAATGCTGCTTTGGAAATGAAAATTCTCTTTTGTGCTCAGATACATTTATCTAATGCATGTCTGTCAAATTGACTCTTTTCACAAACATTCATTTACAAACCCCAGTATTTTAAAGTACAACCTACTTAGGACCACCCCTTTCCTCCTAAAATACTGCTTGGTTTCCCTTAATTAATGTATTTAATTAATCATGAAAGGAAACAAATATTGAAACTGTTTTTAATATATTTCTAAATTACAGACTCACAAACAGACAAACACACCAATGTACACACACTTCTATTCTATTATATAACTCAATGGCCAGTTATCCTGGGGAAACACTGGGGGGAAGCAAGGACTACTCCTGTGTGCTAGACAGCAGTGGACATTTTCTTGTAGAACTGATCTTCAAGTTGCTGAATACGTCAGTTACCTAGAGGAAACACTAGAGGACAATTTTAATTCATATAAATATAACAACACATGTCCCTATTTATAAGAACAATGGCCATTTTGCTGTAGTACGGGAGGCACAGTAGGCATATTGGAGATTATTCTACCTCCTCTGGAGTCCGCAAGAGTTTTGCTTTCCAACTATGTGATAAATACACAAAGCAAACCCCACTCTCTTAACTAGTACATAATGCAAGCTCCAACCTAAAGGTTTATATACAATATATGGTATGCAAAATATACAGACTGACCTGCAGAGTTAGCCCAGCTAGTGTCCAACATTAGACAGACACAAGTGCACCCACGTACACTGGCATCAATATATTGGTGTCCCCACATACCAATCTGTGCCCCAAGAGAATACCATCATTGTTTATTATTTTTATTATTATTATCAATAATCTTTAATTTATAAGGCACCACAAAACTTACACAGCGCCGTACATAAAGAATATTGTAAAACAGTACAAGGGAAAAACAGTACATTACAATAAAGGCAAAAACAGAGCACTACAAATTGGCAATATAATAGAATACAAAGCAAACAAATAGCCAAACCAACAGCAAAAAAAAGTGTAAGGCGGGGAATAGTCCAGTCCAGTGACTAGAGGTGGGGGGAGCAAGTTAGCACAATCTGAGCCTGTGCACAGGAGTGTAGGTGCAGCAAACAGGATCAGAGCCACTGGCTGAGGATAGAATGGAAGACTTATGTGAGCTGATGGCTTAAGTAATGAGAGGAGGAGGACACAAGGGAAGAGGGCTCTGCTTGTGAGAGCTTACAATCTAAGGGGCAGAGGTCTACATATAGGATGATACAGAAGGAATAGGAATAGGACAGTGTGAAGAGAGGAGCAGGGGAGGGTTAGGAGGAGAGCTGATTTTGATGAAGAAATGGGTTTTTAGAGCATGTTTGAGGCCTTTGATGGAGGTAGAGAGCCTGAGTGGGAGAGGAAGTGAGTTCCAGAGGAGGTGAGCAGCACAGGAGAAGTCTTGGAGGTGGAAGTGAGAGGAGGTAATGATTTAAGAGGAGAGGCAGCAGTCAATGGCAGAATGGAGAGAGCAGGAGGGAGCGTGGAGGGAGATGAGGCTTGAGATGTAAGAAGTGGAGGATTGGGTGACAGCTTTATAGTTGAGGGTGAGGAGTTTGAACTGGACTCAGTAGTGTAAGGGTTTCCAGTGTAGAATATATTAGCTAATCTTTCTGCAATATACCATTGCATTTAAGACCAGCTGCTGCACCCACAATACACCAGTGACAGTGTCCTCACATACCATATGGTTCCCCATAGTACACCAATGCCCTCACAGTATACCAACTTTTGCCCACACACATTAGTCTTTAACCACAAAATACCCGCACCAGTGCCGCCACATATAAGCAAGCGCTCCTACAGAATACCAGCAACAGTGGCCCAGAAATTAGACAGTGCACTTTGAGAATACCAGGCTGTGCCTCCACAGAAAACCAGCAGCAAGACCACTTACATATTAGACAGAGTTCTACTGAAACTCAAGTCATGTGGGACCCTTGTTCATGTAATTGGCAGTCACTCATAGTCACTGCTGACAGTTAAGAAAATCAAAGAAGCATGAGTGGGTTGTATGATGACATCACAATGACTAACATGCAGAGTTTTTTTAAGTCTGTTAAATAATGTGTAACGCAGAAAACAATTCCAAATCATTTGGTGTGTAGGTATTATGAGCTAATCGTGACGGCTCAGGCAGAACAGTTCCGTCCCAGAACGCAACTTCCTTTTCTTCGGTGGTCACATATCTGCAGTGTAACTACAGGCTGTGGGGGTCTTGCTCCAGATGGAGCTTTCTGATTTCCCAACATTAGTTTAAATTGCAGGCAGTGCTTAGCCTCCCTGCTGGAGTTAGCATTGGTGTTGCACTCATGAAGCCTGCTGTTTTGTTGCTCTATTCGCTTGTACACCGTCAGCTATTCTGCCTCACAGTCCGCCAGCATACTTCCACTCTCTATACCCCTTCGTTACCTAGCACAAATTAATTCCTACTACTTTGAGCTTAAGTCCTGGCGGGGATCTGAGTACCTATGAGACTATAGCTCTCTATAAAGGTGGCTTGCTATAGGGGAAGACCTCTTGTACCACACTGGTTCTAGTAATTTATCTGGTGTCTCTTACATTATAATCAGCTGTTTTGGGAAAAGGAGTTCCCAAAGCAACTGGACCACCAAGTCCTGTTCAAGATCCAGCTAATCAAATCCAACACAAAAGTGGTTCAAGACAACCTTGAAAAACTCATGCAATTATCTATCAAGTTTGACAGACGCATTACAGAAAGGAAAATGGAGAAAGATCTGCCTTCCGCTAATCTGCCTCCAATAAACTCCACCTTTATACCTAATACCATAGAAATCATGCAGCTTGGGGCTTATAGGCTTCCCCAGGAGGAAAAATCTAGAAGACACTCTTTAGGCCTCTGTGTATATTACAGATGCAAAAGTTATGTGGCTCGTGCTTGGTCCATCTAGCTTTACAATTAGTCTCTTCTGAAAATTCTCGCTTATTACCAACTCGTATATCCTTTGATAATAATGTCTCTGATGTCTCTGCTTTCATAGATAGTGGAAGGCCTGGATTTTGAGCTAGTAGAAGCCTTAACTATTCCATTCATTAATATGGATCCTATCATCATTGTATGTGGCCTGAATGGGGGTAGAATTTTAAGCAAGACTCCACCAGTACACTTGTCCATTGGGAGCCTGCATTCAGAACAGTTGTTCCTATTTTTGATTCATGGTCGCTCTTATTCTAGGTCCTGCCTCCTGGACTTTGGATTTGTGTTTTATGTATTATCTTGCAGTGCCTCTGTTCACCAGAGGTGTTACTATTGTGCCTTCCCTTTCATCACTAGGGGTTAACTTGTTGCACCAATTATCTCTTGCACCTGGGTGTATCTCTTATACCTGTCACTCCCAGTATACCTTGCTGGTCATTGTTGTTATTGTTGTTGCTGTTGTATGTTTCTGCGCTGTTCCCTGCTGTGCTCATGGTTCACCTGTTTCCTGGGATATCTTCATATTACCTGTTTACCTGCATCAGCTGTGTTCCTGGTATTTGCTTTCTGCATCTCCCTGCAATCCTCATTCTATGCCTACTCCATCCAGTTTGTACCATCCTGCAATAAACATTGTGTGTTTCACCATATTCTTGCCTCCTCAGTTGTGATTTCTACATTGAAGTGTGACATCTGCTAAGTCTCCTCTGGAAGTTGTCGATGGGCTCCAAGTGTAGATAGGATGATGGATTTTCCAAAATTCTTTTTCCTAAGTTATATTTGGGCAGCATGGTGGCACAGTGGTTAGCATTGCTGCCTCACATCACTAGGATCATGAGCTACATTCTGACAGGGCACTATTTAGTTGTAGTTAGTATGTTCTCTCCATGTTTGCCTGAATGTGGAAAGGACTGATGTGAATGAGTACATGTTCTATTCTCAGCACTGTGTAATATGACCAGTGCTATATATTAGCAATAATAATAATAATAATAACTGTCACAGCCACAGGAATGTGCACAGTGAAAAGGTAGGAGTAATGGCATTGCAAACAGGCTAAAGCAGCTATTGCACTGATTTGAAAATGTCCACTTATGGTTTCGCTACTCAGATTTTCCAGTTCTCTTCACAGAATTCCAGAAATAATGCAGGGATCTAGAAACATAGACATGAGCTGTGACATACTGTTTTAGACTATATAAAGAATTAAAACATTCAGATTGGGATGTGATCATCTATTGCGAAGATAAGATACAATATTATAGGTAAAGTTGCTAATCTTGAACTTCACTGGTATGTGCAAATATATAACATAATGATACATAAAGGGTTTAAATGCACCAAATATGCAGATAAAAGACACAGTTAGGAGAGAGTGCTGCTTTTGTGTGCAGAGAACGAGCCCAACTCTTCCTAATAAATATCTACAATCTACTCACTCTAGAATGGGCGGCCATCTGTCAGTATGTGGCCCAGAAGTTGAGTGACAGCATGCCAGGGCGAATTGCAGAGGTCTTCCAAAAGAAGGGTCAACACTGCAAATATTGACTCTTTGCATAAACATAATGTAATTGTCAATAAAAGCTTTTGACACTTATGAAATGCTTGTAATTTTACTTCAGTATACCATAGCAACATCTGACAAAAAGGTCTAAAAACACTGAAGCAGCAAGTTTGTGAAAACCAATACTTGTTTCATTCTCAAAACTTTTGGCCATGACTGTAAAATAAGTCATAATTTTACCATAGAATCCACAAGAACCTAACTTAGCAAATCTACCCAAGGAGTTAGTAAAATATATTTTAATAGAGCACTTTTGTTTATCTATTCTCACTTTCTTTATCTAGATTGTTTTCAATATTTTGCCATAACAGGACTTGGTGAAAGATGAAATGAGAATAAATACTTTTACTTTAAATTTCTAATAAAAGTGGTGTTAATATTGTAAAAACATGTGTCTTCCTTTTTCTGGACTGGAGTGTCTTCTGTTTCAACTCTGTTTTTTGTTTGAATATAGGGTCTAATACAAAGCAGGATCGCCAACACACAAATTAGGATGGATACAGAGTGCTCCCCCAGGAAAGACAAACAAGAGGTACAATTGACAGTGAGCAAGAGCAAAAATGCTTCTAGCAGCGCCAATCAGAGTTCACACATAGATTACTTTGCTGCAAAACACACTATGCATCTGCCAAACCCATGAACAATCATGTATCACACGTGCATAAGTAACAGTGTACAGGCATGTGTGCCACTAAAGCAACTAGGTAGGGAGCTTACACCTTTTTTTTTTACAAATGTATTATTCGGTAAGTATTGGTGATAAAAGGTGTGCCAGATGACCGTTATACACTGATGCGCTCACAGCGCTACGGGCGGTAGACCACGAGTGTTCCGTATAGAGAACGACAGGCAAACAATATGCGTTCCACAGTGGAATGCATAACACTTCCTTCCGGTGTGACGTCACATAAATGGGGTGTAACCCAACGCGTTTCATTCGCCGGAGCGAATTTCCTCAGGGGAGCTTCCCCTGAAGAAATTCGCTCCGGCGAATGAAACGCGTTGGGTTTTACCGAATAATACATTTGTGGACGTACATACTTCATCAGTTCAAGACATCAAGGTTGGTTATAAAAGACTTTTACAATATTGGATCGATGGACTCACTTCTCGTTTACCACTGAGTTTTTCTCTTGGACATTTTAATATATTGAATTCAATTTTAGTCTTGGCATCATGTGGACTTGATTGTCAATACTAATTTGATTAATCATACGGTCAGTGATTGTTTAGTAATATACCGTATATACTCGAGTATAAGTCGACCCGAATATGAGCCAAGGCACCTAATTTTACTACATAAAACTGGGAAAACTTATTGACTCGAGTATAAGCCTAGGGTGGAAAAGAGCGCTAATTTAAAAACCTAAATAAAAATGATAGGTTCAATCTATGAAATCATTTTTAGCTAAACCATAAATAACAGTAGATGACAAGGAACATTCATAAATGATTATAAAATCATTGGCATTGGGTACAACCTAACCTAAATAAAGGGGTATATAAGGGGTAGGGATATAAATGTATGAACATGGTGGCTGTATTGTTTGTTCATTATGTAATTGCACTGTAAATTAAAAAACAAAAAAATGAGAGAGAGAGAGAGAGAGAGAGAGAGAGAGAGAGAGAGATTTTTTCACTTACCCGGCAGTGGAACGCATATGCGTCCCAACAACAGGAAGTTCGGCATTTGGAACGCAAGTTTGCGCTTCAAATGCCGAACTTCCTGTTGTTGGAACGCATATGCAGAAGTTGAAGCCGAGGGACCGGACACCAGGTAAGTTCACCCGTGTATAAGCCGAGTGCCCTTTTTCAGCATACAAAAGTATGCTGAAAAACTCGGCTTATACACGAGTATATACGGTAATTGTCCTATCCTTTTATTGTATCTATTTGCAGCTGCAAACATTGTAATGTATTCTTTGATGTTTTTTAGATATTAAATACGTGACATTTTAATTGATATCATACCATCATTCACTATTGGGTCCAAAATTAGTCACACTGCTCTGCGAGTGTATTACCATCATCACTCTATCTTTGATAGTACTAAACATTTACATCATACTAGAGCATTATACTACATCTAGATTATTCCAATTTAATAGTGGCATTTGAGCGCTTACTATACGACTTTACTAACAAATTATTCCATCTACAGCACTCTCTACATTTAGTCACCAGGACATGTTCATTGCCGGCATCGGCTGTAAAGACCATGACTCTGTAAACTCTATGGAGATCGTGGTTGTGAGTGCATACACACTGCATGATCGGAAGGTGATTGGAAGGAGATTATTAAACAGTACGACCAACCAAATTAGCCAACAATCGGCATTTTGGGACGACTTTCGAACATCGTGTCAGTATACCTACTAACGCGACATCCGACCGAACGGTCGTATGTTGGCTGTTTGGCCCAATTATCGGATGAAAAACCTCCAGTGTCTACCCAGCCTAACTGTTACATGTGACACATAGTAACCAATCAAATTATGCTACTTTTCTAGTACAGTTTAGAAAATGAAAGTAAGCGCCAGGTCTGTTGCTATTGCCTAAAACACCTTTTTGCAGTTTCTTCTTGCAACAGATTTTATAAATGTGGCCCACTTTATTCCCCAATTTTCACTCTTCACTCTTGCATCACATTCCATACCTGGCTTTCCTCAAATACAGTATCAATGAATATACCAAATGTTTAGCTCTTGATGATGATGCTTAAAGTAGTTTACTATGCTGTTTTTCATTCTTTTGTTTTATTTATGAACTGCGCTAGGGAACACAATTTGTTTGAATAAAGATAAGAATTTCAAAATTGCATTCTTATAGAGAAACTGTTTAAAAGGAAATGTAAGAATTTGCACATAATAAATTATGCATCATATTTCCTCGCTTAGCAATAAGATACAAACAAGTAGATTCTTTGAAAAGAACCATAAGGTATATTCATCAAACAGATGATATTATCTCACGTGAGATATAATCACTTACTGCTGTGTGTTATTCTATGGAGTTGTTTCATCAAAGAGTTTAAAAGAACTTGTTATTTGATAAACCAGTGCATAGAAAAACAGATCAGCCAGCAATACCATTGTACCAGTTTCACTTTAGTTGTTGATAATCATTGTGGCATTCATTTAAAGAAACATTAGTATTTCCTTATTTATTTGTTTTATCTTTTTCTTAAAAATCCCTTTCTGTTTGTTTCATGTATTCTCTTTCCGAGGGCAGTTCCCATGCTCAACTGCCTTCCAACAGCAAGCTGTACAGCATAAGATCTCACAATTGTTCTGTTCCATTTACTATAATAATAAACTTAATAAGCCTATTAATAGGGAAGGTAGGTGTAGTGACGTCATGATGTGTTTGAGAAATTCTGTAGTGCAGAGGCCAATGGTTGCTTGAGATGGAAAAAATTATAAGCAGAGCAGAGGAATTAAGTAAATAGCGGTTAGGTAGAGAGGGGAGAAGGCCCAATATTTTTGGGTCTTGTAGTTCCACTGTAGATAAAGAGCCGCAGGTTGTCTAAGCATGCTTCATTCTGCAATTCAGATTAAGACAACTGTGGTTCTATAGCTGGTGTGGAACTACAGTAAACAAGTAAACAGTAAACAATTCCTAGCAAGCAATAAAGAAAAAAGATGATTCTACCAGCATAAAATAAAAAAATAAAAAAAAATATGCTTAAATATACAGTATATAAAGGTTGTCCCCTCACACGGACACAACTTAATTCCCCAACAACTCTAAAAGCACTGTTTTTAAAAAATGATTCCAGAGTATTTACTGAACATAAGCTGAAACCTTGTTTATGTGTTGTTAAGCTCCTCTCTCCACTGACTTTGACCAAATTAAATGTTCTCCATCTCCCCTTATTAATTTGTTTTCACAATCGGCACAAGACGCATGATGTGAGGAGGACTCGCTGGAATGTGGCGCAGTAACCCTGACCATTCACTTGTATTTCAGCGGTATTGTGGAGGAGTTTTACGTGAAGTTTGGGATCGCTGCGGAATCAGTGGTGCTAAATAAATAAATGGTGATGATGATGATGATGATGATCTCTTGAGGCAGATGAGTGATTGCACCATTTGCCTAAATTAAAAGTACTCCAATTGTAAAAATATCAATCCCCCCTCCCTCTATCCCAAAAGAATTACACCAAACATATAAAGTTTTTCATTTTTTGGTACAGAAGTCATATCACTGTGCCATGCTATACACAGTGCGCTCAGTAAGGAATGTGGCACACGGGCATTTTTTGAATGCCACAGATTTTCAGCCAGACAACCACAACATTGTAAAGCTGCCTCTGTACTGACACATGGTATTGGATTGAAAACGATGTTCCCCTGGCACAATTCAGCATTTTCAGAGCTATCGATGTTCTGCAAACAGCGTTTTGACAGCTGAAGCTCTCTCATGTGTGAGGGGGGTCAGTGTTTCCCAATCTATGCATTGTTGAACACTACCATGTTCAAAAGTGTTTGTGTGCAACAACCCTTAATACTACATTGGTATTGCTGCATGGCAAGTTTTACACATTACAGGAAAGAAAAATCAAAACAGTACTCCTATACTGTGTACTCACTAAACATTAACGCTTCAGTCCCTTGTTGTAGATAAATCAGAATAGAAGAAAAGATATCCCTAGCACAAGCCATTAAGGTTTAAAACATTACCCAATACCCAAGGGTTGGCTGGCAAATGTTAGCCTGGGGGGCAAGACTCAGTTTAGCAGCCTATCAGGGACAGAACGGTAAAGAAATGCAGGTAGCCCGGGGGCCCAGCCCAAGGTAGCCAACTATGGGACCAGTACAGGGGGGCAGGTGCCCTCCTGCCCCCCAGCCCAGCCAGCACCTACCCATACTGTGAAATAAAATCAATTTAGGAGGGCTAGTCATCAAAGGTGCCATATGCAGACAGTAGTTTGACATAGCTGGACATTAGTTCCTCTATGACCTACACAATATTATTCTCACAAATATAAAGCTTTAAAAACTCATGGAAACCAGTGGTAAATAATGCAGTAGCACCAAGGAGTGCAATCAGATTAAGAACAAGGCTGTATAAAGGATCTACCGGACTAGCATCACTGTTCAGCTGCTGGAGTCCAACTATCAGTGCCCCAGACCACATGTCCAAGCAGTAAAGTCTGTCTATTCCATTATTCTATTACTCCTCCACTCTCCTGCACTGCCAGGATCAATTGTTCTTCCTGCTGTTTTAATAACAACTCTAAATAATCCACATTCATCTCTTACATCAATATGCCACCCTCCTACTCAACTTACAATCTCTAATTGTCCTACTCTCTTTTACCACGCTTCCCTTCAAACTCTGCCTTCAACACCATCCAAATTCTCCCTCCTACATTACTATTTCCCCTTCACTACTTCCCTCCTCGCTAGTTTACACCCATGAATTGTTTTTTTTTCCTGCAACCAACACACTCACCGGGCATTACAAGCACAAACAATCTCACATCCAAAAGTCATCCCTACGAGTCCTCTCTCTCACCCTGGTAACATCTCACCGAACCCCAGGCTCTGTGTAATTCCCACTATCTGCCCACTCTCTGCTCTGCAGGGACATACAATAAAATTAAAAAATATATAGTGTAACCTTCCCCAGGCCCCATAGCAAAATTTGGAAGGAGCACTGGCAATGTAGTCCATCCTCCCAGAGCAAATAAAACATATATACAACATTGAATAATAAAATATCTTCTTCTTTTCTTCATCCAACATAATCCATATGGGGATTAAAAAATAAACATATAGAAGAGATGGACCGCGCACTAGCTATTCCCAGCGCAAAGCGAGTAGATCTCCAGTGAGCATGCCTACTTACTAGCTGGCCAACCAATTAGGAGCCGTCTTTTAGCCAATATTCCTGAAGAAAAGGAAAAATTAGGTATGCATATATTCGGAAAATATCTTAAATTAAAAATCATGTTATATACATTTTTTTTAAATTAAGGCATCACTAATATTTTTTATATTTTGACAAGGGGCGCTATATTATTTTTTTTATTCAAGGGGGCATTATATATTATTTTATTTATTCACAGGGACAATGTCTATTATATTATTTTACAAGGGGACACTATATATTATTTAAGTGTATAATCTGGGGAAATTTTAATAATTTAACAAAGGGGCCAACACTTGTAGTGGCCACTACGAGTACAAGATGCACTGGCGCAAGACTGCATGCTGGCACTTGTAGTGCCAGAAGAGCGGGCACTTTATTTGAACATTTAAACCCTGGTATATACTGTCCAGGAGTACCAAGGGAGCCAGTAGTATTCAGCATCTTTTTTGTGAGCCATCCCCCGGAGGACCAGCCAGATGATGACTAGGTTGGGCTTTTGAAAATGAAAGGGATGGGGATTTTATCTCACCTATCAGAACCATGTCAAGAAACCGGTTTAGTGCGATTTTGTAAATTGTAGGTTCTTAAACGGCACAACTTATACATACTTGAAATTTTAAAAACTCGTGCAATTTTTTTGTGTGTTTTGGCCTTTAGTAAATATCACATTTTTTAATCCACACACAAAATCACCATCACAAATCACTTTAGTGAACCCTAAAGTCTGATACTTTCATGACAAATTTAAGGGTCAAATACACTTTAATACTAAAGAATCATTTAATCATTAAAATATCAATTTATATATTACTTTTAAAGAAGAGGAAATGTTTTGGTAAACTTAGAATTTCTACAAGTACCAGTATTTCTCAGCAAAATTGTCACTGGTCTTCATATCTATAACAAAAAAATGTTAAAAACAATTTTAAGAAATCTTTTATATTTTTAAATTTCCATTTTGTGATTGTGGATCAGCAACAAAATTATTACTGACAGTGTTTCATCTTAGTTATGTGGAGAGGCCAAAGAGATTGAGTTGCCGTTATTTATAATTTCATCTGTCAGTCAGAGTTGCAGATAACTTCTTTGATGCACAGTGGGATTTATTGCACAAACCAATGCCACCAATTGCCATATTTATAATAAGAAGTGATTGGTTGATTTTAAATTTTGAAACATGAACTGATTCGCTGATTTGCTGCAGTATGTCAATGTAAGAGAGGGTCCTGGGTGGTCCCTGGCTGCAGTATGTCAGTGTAAGAGAGGGTCCTGGGTGGTCCCTGGCAATGGAGTAGCTTAGTGGATGCTTGACAGAATATAATATATATATATATATATATATATATATATATATATATGTGTGTGTGTGTGTGTAGCTACACCCTTCAGGGACTTGCCTGGAGTTTGTAAAGCGCTATGCCTCCTGCAACTCCCATTTTCCCACCCCCACCCTTTCTCCAAAAACATCCCGGTGTTAAATTGTGTGGGCCATACCTCCCAACAGTCCCATCAGTCGGGACAAAAGTTCTTACTGTTAGAATTGGGATAATTACCACTTATCGAGATAGTAGTGTGGTCTGGGTTTTGTCTGAAATCCATCTGATGAAGAGTATATAAACAATCTATTATTTTATATCTTATTTTATAATAAATATCAGAATTCAGCCATAGTTGAATAAGCACACTGACTGTGCACATATAATCCCTTCCCCCACCTGTTACAATGGAACTTGAATACCAGATAAACATGTTTTGAGCAGTTGGTCAGATTAACATGTGAAAGGCAGTGGTCTGTATCTTGTGGAAAGGTAAACTCCCCCCAGAAGAAAGGTTTTAAATACACATTACACAAGGTAGAAAACTTCCTTTTCCTGCCCTGCTTCCAAGGTGAGAGGACTTAGCTGATGGAGACTGCAAGCTTAGTTCCATGGAGGTCTGTATATGGGGCCTTGAAAGAACCTGGCTAGCAGGAAAAATGTTATAATAAGTTTTGAATGGAATGAATGAAAGGTGAGTGAATCTGGAAATATATAGTTTGCAATGTGTTTTTGAATTGAAGACGGTTGCTGTGTGGTTCTGTGTCTGTGTGGTTTAGTGAAGTTTTGGTCATGGAAGCATTTGTGGTTTTGGCAAAGGTTATTCTTGGAAGGCTAATGAAAACTGCAAATGTTGTGTAATAGCAGTGTATGGAAATAGTTTGTTTTATGCAGTTTAGTGTAAATGTATAGTAAGTGTATGGAAATGGCTGTGCATAGTTTGTTTGTTAGATAGAATGGTGATGTTGGAAAAGTATTTCATGGGAAAGTGAAGAAACCGTGTAGGTGGTATTGGAAAGTCTGCTATGCTGCTGTTGATAAGTGTGGCTGAAATTAGAATTTAGATGCATAGCAAGTGATTGGATTGTTCAGGAAGTGGTCAGATTGTTAAATATAATGTTTTGTTAGACTGTTGGTTTAAAGGGTAGTTTGTAACTCTGAATCTCTGAAATAATGTGGTTTATTGCTGGAAATTTTGATGTAGTTAATATGGTAGCAGGGTGAAACACCATGTGTTTAGAACATGCTGAGTTCAGACAATAGAGGAAATGGATCTAGAAGCTCCATGCTTGTAAAATGGTTGGCATCTAGAAACTCTCATGTGAAGGGAATGTGGATAGTGAATAATGGCTGTTGGACTTTGACTGAGATAAGTGAAATGAAATGATAGATGGATAGATAGATAAATGTGGTAGAGTATGTGAGAATATTTGGAAGGTTAAAATGTATGCTTGAGTGTGTGTCTCTCTCTCCCCAACAGGTCTCCCCCCTCCTTCCCCTACACATACACACACACACACACACATTCACACACCTTTAGATAATAGTTAGTCAAACCACACACACAATGACTTGTATATTTATATATCAGGCAATAAATGTAATGTATTGCACCAAAATCTATACTTTGTGTAAAATATTGTTACGCTGTCTACTGTTTTATAATATATACATAAGTTTTACAATTAGAATGTTAATAATACAACACATTTTAAATAAAACTATATTTTGTGCATAGTTTTTCTTGAAAATATGAGCATAGGCTATTGTATAAATATTGGTCCTGTGGATTTAAGGAAAAATAAGAATCATACTTCTTAGGTTAAATCGCAATTACCTTTGTGAGGAGTGGGTTGACAGTATGGGGCATATTCAATTGTCGGCCACGTCGAAAGTCTTGCGCTCCGCGCACTATTACCGTTATTATGGTAATAGTTCGCGTAAAAACCGTTATTACGGTAGTTTTCTCACTGGATTTCAGCTCGCAGCTCAGAAATCCAGCTTACCATTACCGTAATAACGGTAGTAGTTTTAACTCAGCGGAAAATGGCGAGAATTGAATATGCCCCTAATTGCCCTAAGGAAATTATCTCTGACAGGGGAGTGCAATTCATCTCCCGGTTCTGGAGGGCTTTCTGTAAAAAACTGGGTACGGAGTTAAAATTCTCATCGGGATATCACCTCCAGACCAATGGTCAGACCGAGCGGATCAACCAGGATTTAGAGACTTTTCTCCGTTGCTTTACCGCTGATAATCAAAGCAGATGGTCACAATTCCTTCCCTGGGCAGAATTCTCACACAATCACCATGTCCATGAATCTACCGGGTTTTCTCCATTCTTTATTGTGTGACCGGGATGCATCCTATTATCCCAGATCCGTTTCCAAATTCTTCCTCCTCTGTTCCAGCGGTGGACTCACTCTATCGAGAATTCTCTCTCATTTGGGCCACAACCAAAGCAGCTCTGCAAAAAGCATCACAGCACCATAAGACCTTTGCAGATCGCCACCTAAGAGCTACTCCCCTATTGAAGGTAGGGGATCAAGTATGGCTTTCCACTAAAGATTTAAAACTCAAAGTACCATCTATGAAAATGGCTCCACGTTTTATTGGTCCTTACATCATCTCACAAGTTATTAATCCTGTGTGTGTTAAACTAAAGCTACCGGCTTCTTTACGATGTCATAATACTTTTCATGTGTCCCTACTCCGGCCATTGGTGCTTAACAGGTTCTTTGTACCTCCATCTCGACCTCCTCCTGTTCAAACCTCCTCTGGAACAGAGTTTGAGATCAGCCGGATTCTGGATGTCCGCATTCGCTACGGGCAACCACAGTTCCTTGTACACTGGAAGGGATTTGGTCCGGAAGAAAGATCTTGGGTGGATAAACCGGACCTTCAGGCTCCTCAGTTACTCAAGAGATTCCTCCAAACAAGGGGAGAAGGAGGAGGGCATACTGTCAGGCGCCGCTCGGCGGCCGCCCGCCCGTCCGCACAGAGCGTCTGGTTGCCTAGCAACCAGACGCGTCACTTCCCCTTCCGCCCGGCTGGCCAGCTACAGACCTAGAAGCGTTCCCGTTGCTAGGCAACGGGACGCTGCATGAAGATAGCGCTACGGCGCTGAAGGATGACTAGCGCTACGGCGCTGCAGCTATGACAGCACTACTAGTGCTGAGGGCATTGGCTAGCAGCACTATTTAAGTCACTCTGACACCACCTCCTGTGCCAGAGTTTCAGGTCCTTTCCTGTCCTCCAGCGTTCCAGTGTTCCTGTGATTATCTGTTTCCTGACCCTTGCCTTCCTCCAGTTTATTGCCGTTTGCCTGTGACCATTGTGACCCGGATTGCCTTGACTACCCCTTTTGGATCTCCTTTTTGTACCTCGCTGTCAGAACGTTATCGACCCGGCTTGATTCACTACCCGTTCGGATTCTCCTTGTGTACCTGCATTACCCGCACCGTTGCCGAACCTGCCTGTCTGATATTCCTCTCGTGCTTCGCTATCTGACTCGTGGAAGGACCGCGACCTGCGTGTTTCCTGCAGCTAAGTCCATACCTCCTTGCGGGGGTCCCTGGTGAACACCAGGGGCACGTTAGACTCCGCACCTTCCTCCGAGTAGTGCCAACGATAGCAGGTACGCTATACTAGTCGTGACACTACCGAGTGGAGGTAAGGAAAATAGCTGCAAGGGGGATGGATTCAGGGTGGGAGGTAAGGAAAATGGCTGTAGGGGGGGGGGGTTAAGGAAAATGGCTGCAGGGGTTATTTAAAAAATAGAGCAGCTTTGGAGGGCATTATCTCATGATTGTGTGGTGGTCACATGGATGCTCTCTGTGGTCTCAGCAATCACTAGAATACTAAATATTAGTGAGATGGGGCTGGTAGAGGTTTGTATTTGATTGACCACAAATATTTAGATATTGCTTATATATGCCTGTACAATGGGGTACTTTTAGCCGGCCATAATGGGGTGTTTTGTTATAACTAAAGGGCCTAATCATTCAGGGTTTGTTAACATTTTGCATTATAATAAATTTTTGCTTTTTCAAAACAGGACGCCAACTTACCAGAAGCCAGCGAGAGGATAACAAAATTGCAAGAGAGAAGAGCAAGAACAGGTAAGAGACAATGGCACAATCTGTCTAAATTTGAATGCTGGAGAATACACCTGAACATTCATATTCAGGAGTGTTCCTATACACATATATATCCGGGGGGGGGAGGATGGGGGTGCTGCGGCCGTATTAGCCTAGGGCTGCCAGAACCCTTAATCAGGCCCCGTGTGTGTGTGTGTGTGTGTGGCCACTGTCTGTGTGTATTGTCTGTGTGTGTGTGTGTGTGTGTGGCCACTGTCTGTGTGTATTATGTGTGTGTGAGGGGCCACTGTGTGCGTGTATTATGTGTGCATGTATTATGTGTGTGTGTGTGTGTGAGGGGCCACTGCGTGCGTGTATTATGTGTGTGTGTGTGTGAGGGGCCACTGTGTGCATGTATTATTATGTGTATTATGTGTGTGTGAGGGGCCACTGCGTGCGTGTATTATGTGTGTGTGAGGGGCCACTGTGTGTGTGAAGGGGGGGGCCCAAACCGATATCTTGCCTAGGGCCCCATGAGGTGTAAATCCGGCTCTGGTACATAGTAATCATATCTCCCCTTAGACGCCTCTTTTCTAAAGTAAACATGCCTAAACTGGCTAACCTTTCCTAATAACTTAATGACTCCATACACTTTATCAATTTTGTCGCCCTTCTCTGAACCCTTTCTAGTTCCAAATGATCTTTTTTATAGAGTGGTACTCAGAACTGTACTGCATATTCAAGATGAGGTCTTACCATCGATTTATACAGTGGCAAAATTACACTGTCTTCCCTTGCATCTATGCCCCTTTTTATGCATGCCAATACTTTGTTTGCCCTTGCAGCTGCTGCTTGATATTGAGCACTATTGCTATGTCTACTGTCTACGAGCACTCCCAAATCCTTTTCCATTATAGATTCTCCTAAATTAATTCCATTTAATTTATAGATTGTATTTTTGTTTTTGATCCCTGAATGCATAACCATACATTTATCTATGTTAAACCTCATATTCCATTTGGCCGCCCAATCCTCCAGTTTATTTAAGTCCCTCTGTAGAGAAGCTACATCTTGCTCTGATTTTATTACCTTATAGAGTTTAGTGTCATCTGCAAAAATAGAAACTTTACTCTCTAAACCATCACCAAGGTCATTAATAAATATATTAAAAAGGAGTGGCCCCAGCACGGAACCTTGAGGTACTCCACTTAAGACTTTTGACCAATTAGCAAATGTTCCATTTATCACAACTCTCTGTTCCCTATTCTCTAACCAGTTTTCGATCCAAGTACAAATGTTGATTCCTACACCCAGTTCCCTTATTTTGTAAATCAACCTTTTGTGTGGCATTGTATCAAAGGCCTTTGCAAAATCTAAGTAGACCACATCTACTGTGCTGCCCTGGTCTAAGTTCCCACTAACTTCTTTGTAAAAACTAATTAGATTAGTTTGACATGACCTATCCCTCACAAATCCATGTTGATTCCCACTAATAATTTTATTGCGTACCAAGTAATCCTGAATACTATCCCTTAAAATACCTTCCAGTAGTTTCCCCACTATTGATGTCAGGCTTACAGGTCTATAATTCCCTGGTAGTGATCTCGTCCCCTTTTTAAACAACGGCACCACATCTGCTATTCGCCAATCCCTTGGTACTGAGCCTGATGATATTGAATCTCTGAAAATTAAGAATAGCGGTCTAGCTATTTCCAAGTTTAACTCCATAAGGACCCTTGGGTGTATGCCATCTGGACCTGGAGCTTTATTTATGTTAATATTCTTCAGTCGCCTTTGGACTTCTTCCTCTGACAACCAAGTATTAATTAATGGCATGGTTTCATTTCTATTTTTTTGTATTACTCCTACCATTTGTTCCTCTCTAGTAAATACTGAAGAAAAGAAAGTGTTTAATACCTCTGCTTTTTCCTTAGTATCATTTATCAATTCACCCATCTCACTTCTTAGGGGTCCTATATTATCTTTTTTAATCCTTTTGCCATTTATATACTTAAAAAACTTTTTGGGGTTTGTCTTATTTTCTTTTGTAACGTGCCTTTCATTTTCTAATTTAGCCAATCTAATTTCCTTTTTGCATGTTTTATTACATTCCTTGTACCTACGGAAGGACTCCTCTGACCCTTCAGACTTAAACAATTTAAATGCACGCTTCTTCCTTTGCATTTCTTCCCTTACCGTTTTATTTAGCCACATTGGTTTACTTTAGACTTAAATCTTTTGCATTTATTTCCCATAGGAATGAACTTATACGTGTATGTTTCCAACAACATTTTAAAAACAGCCCACTTTTCTTCCGTATTTTTTCCTTCAAAGGCTTTGTCCCAGTCTATGCTCTTTATAGACTCTATGCTCTATGCCCTTTATAGACTTAAAGTTTAAAGTCCTAGTTGATCCCTTATACCTTTGCTTCTGGAACTAATCTCAAATGAGACTATATTATGATCACTGTTTCCCAAGTGCTCCCTTATTTGAAGATTTGATAATATGTCTACATTGTTTGTTATTACTAGGTCCAGAATAGTCCAGTTCCTAGTTGGTTCCTCTACTAATTGGGACATGTAATGGTCTTTTAGCGTGCTCAGAAACCTATTTCCCCTAACTGTACCGCAGGTCTCAGTACTCCAATCAATGTCCGGATAATTAAAATCCCCCATAATTAAAATTTGACCTAGTTGTGTAGCCTTTTCAATTTGCTTTAGAAGTTGGGCTTCCTCAATCGTACTAATATCTGGCGGTTTATAGTATATCCCTATCAGTAACTTCTCTGAACTTTTTCCTCCGCTGGATATTTCCACCCATAATGCCTCTATATTATCACCAATATTCTCGTATATAACTTCCTGAATACTTGGTTTTAATTCTGGCTTAATATAAAGACATACTCCTCCTCCCCTTTTATTTACCCTATCTCTCCTGAAGAGAGTATAGCCTTCCAAGTTGACTGCCCAGTCATGTGTATCATCCCACCTGGTCTCTGTAATACCTATATTATCATACTGCTCATTCATTGCTACTAGTTCTAGCTCCCCCATTTTATCTGTCAGGCTTCTTGCATTTGCAAGCATACACTTAAGTCTATTGCCTCCCTTAGGTATTTCTTTTTGCTTTAAAAAGGGCCTCTCCTTCAGGAGCGGGCTGGCAATTCCAGCCCGGGGGGGCGCACAGGCGGCCGCATCTCATGACAAGAGATGCGGCTGCCTGTGTGATGACGCAGCCGCATCGCATGTCTTGTGATGCGGCTGCCGGAAAAAAACGGCCGGCCCTAGCATCGGTAATTCTGACCCTGCCATCCGGGCCAGCCCACCCCTGCTCTCCTTATTGGCTATGCTTCCCATAATTAAGAGGGAATAATTAGTAAAATTTCAATTTGTGTTTTGTCATTGGAGGTAGTTGAATGTATACAAGGAGACGTCCTTGCTGTTATGTCAACAAATGATAATTGATTTAGTCTTTGCAATGTCTGAGATATATATGCATTTGTTTTAAAACTGTATATATGGATATATGGGATAATAGAGAGGTGGTATTTAAAATACTACTCATTTTAAAAATCCAGGTATATACAGGTAATTTATAATGGTATATAGGAAAGAACAAATAAAATTAGTAACAAACACACTGTCTAGTGAGTATGTAATGTAGTCCCTTCATCAGAGTTAGTAGTATTCTGGAAAAAGGCGGGATAAGATATAGATCTGATAATTATATATCATTATTTTGAAGGTGTTTGGCAACATGTAGCATTAGAATTAATGAAACCCCTGGATAATGGTAATGTGTTTAATTGCCTAGGGATAAAAAGTGGGATCCTCATGCACAGTGGTATATGCCACTCAAAAATGTGACATGGAAATTCCCACTTATGTAGGGTTACACGGCATCTGATAAATGCCATCAGAACTGTTGTATCATTATATAAGGACTAGGTAGGAAATCACACAATTGTAGGTAACATGGTTAATTAGAGTCAAGGAGAAACCCAGGGCATGAATAATAGTGTTTGCTAATGGCAGACACAAATTTTCAAAAAGTTTGTGTTCATAAATACCTGTAAAAACCTAGTTAAATAAAGTAAAATCCCAGTGGGTGGTAGTTTTATTCACCAGGATCAGGGGGACTTATATGGATCATATAGAAAATGTAAGCAGTGATAGTTTACCAACTGCAGTAAAAGTTTTAAAACAAAATGGTAGTTTAGTGATTTTGTTACATTAACCTTTGCTGGTCAGTAGGGGCTATAACGTGCCTAAATCAGGTTTTTTTAGAGAGAGAACATCAGTAGTGGATATACAGATCCGCTACCCAGCAAAGGTGGTAATGTACAAAATTTCTAAAGCTTTTAAGTGTTTAAAGCGGTTCTTCAGGGGGAAATTGCCATCCCCAATATACTAAACGGGTAAATCTCTAAACATTGTGTGTCCTTGGAGATATGATTAGGTAAGATGACGTTATGTGACATAAATGTATTGTGTGTACTTACATTTCTTTCTGTCTCACAGGTTACTAAGAACAGGATTCCTTTATTTCTCATTCCCAACTGATACATAGATCATTGGAAATGAGAAAAGGGGGATAATGGTAATGCTAAAAAAAGGATATAAAAATTAGAAATATTCCCAGGTACAGGAACACTGTGAAGGAATTTTCATGAGAATGTAATAAGCTAAGGCAGTCTACAGTCCCTGACGCCACCTAGTGGTCGAAATTATGTGAAGTTTGGTCCATAATACTAGCAAAGGACAGCAAAATATGGTTTTTCAATTCCATAATTATAGCAATACCTGGAATGATATTCGTAAATCATCTGATGGAACGGGGTGGGATTATTAACTATGCTCAGAAGGGAGAATTCCCAGAAGAGTATCTTGTTTATCTTCCCATATTAGGAACCAAGAAGTGGAAAACTGCAGAGGATCAGGATCAGAATTCTACAAGCGGACACAATTGAGAGAACGACAGATGGGAAGGAGAAAGTAAAAACTTCAAAACAAATGATATTTTTTTTATTTCCTACAAGACAGATGAGAATTAAGGTGGTGCCCAGCTGTAGCACATGGTATCTCTGAGAGATGACAAGAGTTACTAAGGTGGTCGCTAAGGATACAGAATGGCAGGACTTGGACACAGATGAGACCCAAACCAGATGTCAAAGATGACTATACCTCACAAGACCATTCCCATCGTAGTTTGCGAAGATGATGACATCATGAAGAGACACCAAAGATGGAACAACTTAACAACTTTAAAATCTTAGATTTAATTGTTGAGGGATAATTTATTGGGGTGAACCTCACATGCGTTGATTTTTTTTCCTACTGTCAGTAAATAAGACAAAGGTTTTTTACAGCAACCAGCATCATCCCCCACATTACAGAAACCAGAATCACCCCCACATTACAGCAACCAGCATCACCCCCACATTACAGCAACCTGCATCACCCCCACATTACAGCAACCCGCATCACCCCCCCCCCCACATTACAGCATCCAGTATCACCCCCCACATTACAGCATCCAGCATCACCCCCACATTACAGCAACCAGCATCACCCCCCCACATTACAGCAACCAGCATCATCCCCACATTACAGCAACCTGCATCACCCCCACATTACAGCAACCAGCATCACCCCCCCCCCACGTTACAGCAACCAGCATCATCCCCACATTACAGCAACCAGCATCATCCCCACATTACAGCAACCTGCATCATCCCCCACATTACAGCAACCAGCATCATCCCACACATTACAGCAACCTGCATCACCTCCCACATTACAGCAACCTGCATCACCCCCACATTATAGCAACCAGCATCACCTCCACATTACAGCAACCTGCATCACCCCCACATTATAGCAATACCCTCTCCCCAAGCACACTACAACATTGCCACCACCACGTAACCCATAGCCGGATTAAGGGGGGGGCACAGGGGGCACGTGCCCCGGGCCGCCCTCTATCCAAGGGCCCCCCGCCGCCGCCGCGCGCATCACCTCTACTGATTTTTTTTTTTATTATTATTTTTTTCTTAATAGCGGCGGCGGCGGGGGGTCCTCGGAGAGAGGGGGGGTTGTGCTCGGGTTCGGGGCTCCCTGCGTTGGTGGGGGGAGCAGGATAGTGAAAAAAAAATATAGATGCTACTCACCTCCTCGCAGCGCCGGCGTCCCACCTCTCTGCACTGTTAACACTGAATGACAGGCGTGACGTCATCAAGTCATGCCTGTCATTCAGTGAGGAGCAGCGCGGAGAGGACCAGGAAAGAAACAGGAAGACAGAAGAGAAGAGAAGAAAGAAGCTCCAAGAAAGGTAAGTAAAAAAAAAAGGGAATAACGAAGAAAGGGACACAATGTAGGAAAAAAAGGAGAAGAAAGGGACACTATGTAGGAAAAAAGGAGAAGAAAGGGACACTATGTAGGAAAAAAGGAGAAGAAAGGCACAGTATGGAGGAAAAAGGGGGAGAAGAAAGGGACACTATGTAGGAAAAAAGGAGAAGAAAGGGACACTATGTAGGAAAAAAGGAGAAGAAAGGGACACTATGTAGGAAAAAAGGAGAAGAAAGGGACACTATGGAGGAAAAAAAGGAGAAGAAAGGGACACTATGTAGGAAAAAAGGAGAAGAAAGGGACACTATGTAGGAAAAAAAGGAGAAGAAAGGGATACTATGTAGGAAAAAGGAGAAGAAAGGGACACTATGGAGGAAAAAAAGGAGAAGAAAGGGACACTATGTAGGAAAAAAGGAGAAGAAAGGGACACTATGTAGGAAAAAAGGAGAAGAAAGGGACACTATGTAGGAAAAAAAGGAGAAGAAAGGGATACTATGTACGAAAAAGGAGAAGAAAGGCACAGTATGGAGGAAAAAGGGGGAGAAGAAAGGGACACTATGTAGGAAAAAAAGGAGAAAAAAGAGACACTATGTAGGAAAAAGGAGAAGAAAGGGACACTATGTAGGAAAAAAAGGAGAAGAAAGGGACACTATGTAGGAAAAAAGGAGAAGAAAGGCACAGTATGGAGGAAAAAGGGGGAGAAGAAAGGGACACTATGGAGGAAAAAGGGAGAAGAAAGGGACACTATGTAGGAAAAAAGGAGAAGAAAGGGACAGTATGGAGGAAAAAGGGGGAGAAGAAAGGGACACTATGTAGGAAAAAAGGAGAAGAAAGGGACACTATGTAGGAAAAAGGAGAAGAAAGGGACACTATGTAGGAAAAAAAGGAGAAGAAAGGGACACTATGTAGGAAAAAAGGAGAAGAAAGGCACAGTATGGAGGAAAAAGGGGGAGAAGAAAGGGACACTATGGAGGAAAAAAGGAGAAGAAAGGGACACTATGTAGGAAAAAAGGAGAAGAAAGGCACAGTATGGAGGAAAAAGGGGGAGAAGAAAGGGACACTATGTAGGAAAAAAGGAGAAGAAAGGGACACTATGTAGGGAAAAAAGGAGAAGAAAGGCACAGTATGGAGGAAAAAGGGGGAGAAGAAAGGGACACTATGTAGGAAAAAATGGAGAAGAAAGGGACACTATGTAGGAAAAAGGAGAAGAAAGGGACACTATGTAGGAAAAAAGGAGAAGAAAGGCACAGTATGGAGGAAAAAGGGGGAGAAGAAAGGGACACTATGTAGGAAAAAAAGGAGAAGAAAGGGACACTATGTAGGAAAAAAAGGAGAAGAAAGGGACACTATGTAGGAAAAAAGGAGAAGAAAGGGATACTATGTAGGAAAAAAGGAGAAGAAAGGCACAGTATGGAGGAAAAAGGGGGAGAAGAAAGGGACACTATGGAGGAAAAAAGGGGAGAAGAAAGGGACACTATGGAGGAAAAAGGGGGAGAAGAAAGGCACAGTATGGAGGAAAAAGGGGGAGAAGAAAGGGACACTATGAAGGAAAAAGGGGGAGAAGAAAGGGACACTATGGAGGAAAAAGGGGGAGAAGAGAGGCACAGTAAGGAAAAAGGGGGAAAAGAGAGGCACAGTAAGGAAAAAAGGGGGAGAGGAGAGGCACAGTAAGAAAAAAGGGGGAGAAGAGAAGCACAGTAAGGTAAAAAGGGGGAGAAGAGAGGCACAGTAAGGAAAAAGGGGGAGAAGAGAGGCACAATAGTGGGGACAATTAATTTAAGATGGGGTGGTTTGGGCGCTACTGAATGTGGGGGTGAGTTTGGGGAGAATGAGGTCCCTTTATTAAATGTGCCTATGAATTATTTAATGGCAGTGACGGTTGCGAGAAATAGGTATATTTCTGAAATGTAAATACTATTAATTTATTGCTGGGGCTGTTTGTAGGGAGGGAAATAGGTTTATTTATTAAATGTGAATACTATTATTTTAATGTTGGGGCTGGAGGAAGGCCTAATTATTAATCATGGGTGGTACTGATTTAATGCCGGGGGTGGTTGTAATTTTCTAAATGTACCCATTTTTTTTTTCAAGTAGGGCCCCTAACATTCCAGGATCCAGACAAGCTGCAACTAAAGAAACCTGCAGCACAGGTGGTGAAAGTGAGAAGAACAGGTAGGAGAGATCAGCAAAGTCTGTGAAATGTTGTGATTCTAGTGGGACAATCCCAATTTTTGGTGACCGTTCAATGGTGTACACAACAATGCAGTTTTTTTTTCTGTAGGAGGGTGGCCTGGCCATGCCCAATGATGCATTATCAATGGTATTTCAATTTGCGGTATCATTGCTAGTTTTAATGTGCATTATAAATTTTATTTTTAAAGTTCGGTATCATTGCTAGTTTTAGCGTGCGGTATCATTGCTAGTTTTAGTGTACGTTATCAATGGTATTTTTAATGTATGATATCATTGCTAGTTTTAATGTGTGGTGTCAATACCCATTTTAATGTGGTGTTTTGATGATTGTTTTAATGTACAGTATTTTAGTTTGTGGAAGCAATGATTTTTCTTATGCAGACAACCTAAGCGAGCCCTCTGGGAGAGCTGTAAGTGTCATACTGTGGGCTGTAGGTGATATAATGTAGGATGTGTCACTATGCCCTTAATTTTAGATCTTAGGGCCCCCCCTGTCTTAAGTGCCCCGGGCCCCCCGAAGCCTTAATCCAGCTCTGACGCAACCCCATACTACAGCAATACCACCAATTATACAGGCACCACTGTAGGAAACCAATGTCCTGCTTTTTTCAAATCTCCCACAAAATAGCAACAACAGAGTACTTACACATATAATTAACAGGTACCCTTTTCCCTCAATTAAACAGTAATGGCAGAATTTTCATGTATCATTCCACACAAAACAAAATTCTAACAAATATATCAGAAAAAACATAACTGATGAATGATCACCTGACCCTACACTGCCGCATTAAAAGTATTTTCATCTACAGCAAAATGTCAGAGGACAATATTTTTTTTACTACAGTAATTGGATATGCATCTTTTCTACTCATTTTAAATAACACAGTATATAAATTAAGAGGGATAGAGGAGGTAGGTGAGAGATAATTGGATGTGATCCATCAGTTTGATTATATTGGAAACATTTAGATTATTTACCTGGAGACAAAAGATTCATACATACACTTTGCGCTTCCTTCTTAGCACAACAGGAAGAAAATCACAATGCAATGTGTTCTTCAATGACTGTATGTAACACAACAATTCTAGAAAGGACTCAACGGTCCAAATAACAGAAGAAAACATAACATTGCGTAATATGAAAATGTCCTATTTAAAGATACTTCCACCACCGTATAGGATATTGACTTCAAACTTCCACCATGGATACCCAATGTGTAACAAGTTGACCCAATGATCCAAAAAAAGAAAGATTTCCCTGGAGACGTCTACCCCCTTGACTCATAGGCAGGGCCGACAACAGGAATTTTGGGCCCTGGTACAGCAAGTTCTTTGGGCCCCGTCATAGTCAACAATGAGAGACTTGCCTTTGGCATAAGTTCATATTATGCCACACTGTAGTGCCCCCTGTTCATATTGTACCACACCGTAGTGCCCCCAGGTCATATTATGCCACATTGTATTACCCTGAATTCATATTAGGCCATACAGTAGTGCCCACAAATCATGTTATGCCACAATAGTACCCCCAAATCATATTATGCCATACAATAGTGCCCACAAATTATATTAAGCCCCAATAGTGCCCCTAAATCATATTATGCCACAATAGTGCCCCTAAATCATATTATGCCACAACAGTGCCCACAAATCATATTATGCCACAATAGTGCCCCTAAATCATATTATGCCACAATAGTGCCCCTAAATCATATTATGCAACAATAGTGCCTTTAAATCATATTAAGCCATACAGTAGTGCCCCCAAATCATATTATGCCCCCAGTTCAAGAAAGGAAGCACTCAAGAAACACATTGCACATGAGAAAATATATGAACTTACCTGATTATGGCATCCTGTGTTTTGTTCTCCTACTGGGCGAGGAGGGATCTGCAGCTGTCAGCTCACACAGACAGTCGTGAGCAGGGACAGAGGGCAGTGGTCAATTGGAAATTTAGAAGTGGGAGTATGGAAAATATAAGTGAATGGAGTATGAAGGCTTGATTTTTTATTTTTTTTAACACTTGCCCCCTCTGTACATTCCCATCCTTCATTACTACTTTTGTTTTATGGTGGCTGCATCCCTGATGTTCCCTTTCTTGAGATGTCTCTCCCTTTACACTTTCTTTTACCTATCTCCCTGCACCATCTCCTCCCCTGTCCCTCTCACCCCTCTACCTGCACCACCTTCTCCCCTGGCCCTCTCACCCCTCTTCCTGCACCACCTCCTCCCCTGGCACTCTCACCCCTCTCCCTGCACCACCTCCTCCTCTGGCACTCTCACCCCGCTCCCTGCACTACTTCCTCCCCTGGAACTGTCACCCCTCACCATGCACCACCTCCTCCCCTGCACTCTCACCCCTCTTCCTGCACCACCACCTCCCCTGGCACTCTCACCCCTCTCCCTGCACCACCTCCTCCCCTGGCACTCATACCCCGCTCCCTGCACCACCTCCTCTGCTGGCACTCTCACCCCTCTCCCTGCACCACCTCCTCCCCTGGCACTCGTACCCGGCTCTGTGCACTACCGCCTCCCCTGGCACTCTCACCCCTCTCCCTGCACCACCTAGTCCCCTGGCACTCTCACCCGTCTTCCTGCACCACCTCCTCCCCTGGCATTCTCACCCCTCTCCCTGCACCACCTCCTCCCCTGGCACACTCACACATATTCCTGCACCACCTCCTCCCCAGTCCTTGTCCCTGTCACACCCACTGCAACCCCCTCCCATGCGCACGACTCGTGGTCTAATACCCACACACCCACCTCCCCCGCACCCCCCTCCACCCTTCTGGAAAAAAAAATCTTCAGGACAGAGCTGGAAACTGTGTCCAGATTGCAGGGCACAGTTCCAGCTTACTGACAGAGGGCAGAGGCAGGTGAGGATAGGGGGGGGGGGAATAATGGAGCAGCAATTCTCTGGCCAGCCACCAGGAAGCCAATGAGAGTCAGGGCCTGCAAATCATAGACTAGGTCCCTACACCAGCCCATCTAAGCCATCGGCCCTGAAGCGCCAGATGGCCAGTCCGGCCCTGGGTGATGATGATATTATATGGGGATGGTGGAACAGAATAGGGTCTACATTGTATAGTAATATAGAATGTTCTCTGCATTGTATAACAAGTTTATGTTTACTATTAACTTATCTAAATATTTACTTTGTGTCGCAGTTTGTCTGGCAACCAAGCATATTCATGTTTGCTATTATATTTTTAGTATTCGTCAGATGAGGTCTTTGTCTAATAATCTTATTAATGACACTGTTTTTTTCAGGTGTTGAACTGCTTACGTGTTCATCTGAATGGATTTCTGACTTTTTCCATTGTAAAAATCATATGGAGTGTCATGAAAATTAACTTCAAACTCTGCATCTACACAATGAGATGATCTGCTTTTCTGGTAACACTGTTTGCCCTCAAACCTACAAAGACAGGCTTCCCCTGGGGGTAAATGTATCAAAGTCCGAGTTTGCCAGCGTGTTAAAATCGCGGCAAATCGCGGGTATTAACCCGCGATTTTAGTTCCAAGCTCATCAAATGTATCAAGCTGCGATTTTTACCCTGAAATTCAAAATCACTGGTCATCTCCGGCGATTTGCAGAGATTTCAAACACTCCCGTGTTTGGCAAACTCTCCTGTGTTGTAGCAGCATGTTGTAAACCCATCACTGTTACACTGCCCTGTCATACAGCTGTCGGAGTTTGCGGCGGCTCCTCCCTTTTTTATTTTTCTGCAATCAAGCAAGAAGATTCGTGGGATGTACAAATATGTTCCCCCCCCCCCCCCCCCCCCGGTGAAGAACTGAAAAATTCAATCAACAATGGACCCCCCCGGGCAAAGAATTGAACAGATTACAAGCCAGGACAGTTGGAAGTATAAATAACTTTGGGACTGGGGCAAGCCAGGACTTTTAGATCTACAAATTGTTTTTGGACTTTGTCAAGCCATGACATTTGGAAGTATAAATAACTTTGGGACAGGGGTAAGCCAGGACTTTGGATACAGATTTATTTTGGACTTGGTTTACAGCCATTTTTGGATTGAAAGCTGCTGACAAAAGGAGAAAACTTCATTGGTGAGTATCAGGGAATTTTTTATTTTTAATAAAAATATGTGGTCTCAATGAGGGTGTTTACTGTATTTAATGTGGGTTTATTATTTTTAATAAATTCTAGTGGTTTTAATGAGGGTGTGGTGGTTTTTTTAAAAAAAAAAATGTGGAACTACAGGTCCCAGCCAGCCCTGGGTGTCAGGGACTTGTAGTTATACAAGCAGCAGCATGCCCACACTATTTAGGGCAACCTGGCTGGCTGGGACTTGTAGTTCCACAAAAAAAAATGGCATCCATTTTTTGTTTGTTTTTTTTACCATTTATTGCTGTTTATTACCCTACAGCCACCGCCCAGGGGTGTAGGAAGAGCCCTAGTGCTATCAGCAATGGGCTGGGTGTCTCTAGGGGGGGGCCCGCTCATTTTTTTCGGCGGACCCCACTCCCTAGAGAATCCAGCCCAGCGCTGAACAGCCTGGGGTTGATTAGTCATTATGGCAGGGGGACCCCTGCTGCGTGTCCCCCCTGCTATAGTGCCTCCAACCCCAGCTGGTTTGCCTAGTGCTGGTTAAGTGAAAATCGGGGGGACCCCACGCAAAATTTTTCCCCGATTTTCACGGAACCAGCAGTAGTCAGGCAGCACTAGGGTTAAACATGAATAGTGGGGGGACCTCACGCTTTTTTTTTTGTCACTTTCATCTATTCTTTACAGTTTTTACACTGACAGGCCAGTGTAACAGTGATGTGTTTATACAACACACTGCTATCAAGCAGCGTGTTGTATCTGGCGTGTTTAAAAGCAAACTTTCCTGAGTTTGCTTAATCGCAGCTTCATATCTTTGAGACTTGTATAGCTGCAGTGGCAAACAGTCGGTAGTTTGATCTCTGGCGATTTTGGAAATAGCGATTTCGACAGAAGCACAACTCTGGCGATTTTGGAAATAGCGATTTCGACAGAAGCACAACTTTTTGCATGAAATCTCTGCTTCATACATCTGCGAGTTTCAACTCTCCCGAGAAAATCGCTGATTTCGCAAAATCGCACCTTGATACGTTTACCCCCTGGTGTTCATTATCATAAATTCTGTCACAGACTCACTTGTGTTCTAGATAGGTCAATAGTGAGCGAGAGGTTACTGTTAAGTGCTGGACTTATTTCGTCTGGCGCTCAGCTCATTTTCAGTTTCATCTTTGTGGCCCTGCCGGGACATCTCTCAACCGACAGCATCCCATCATTGCCTCGATATCTGATCCTTTATAAGTTCAGTTACAAGATTGTTCATTCCTCTCTCTTCACTACATAAACTAGCTGTGTGCACCATTAGGGTGCCAGAACATTTATCTAAGACCCCCAGTCTAGACTTCCTGACTCCCTATTTGAAATCCCACTGGTGTAATTCTGTTGCTGAATCCTACAGGCACATTTCGATTGCTAAATTCTGCTGGCATATTCATGGCAGGGGCAGGGGGCATCTGCCCCCCAGGCTGTTCCCACAGTGAGCTAACTTGGGCTGGGTCACTGGGTCACCTGCTTTTTGTTCCATTAAAATGGGCTGCTGGGTCGGATCATGCCCCCGGGTTAAAATTAGCCAGCCCTTCCCTGATTCCTGGTGCTGTATACGGCTGGCATATTCCTGGTGCTGTATCTGGCTGACATATTCCTGGTGCTGTATACAGCTGGCATATTCTTGGTGCTGAACCCTGCTGACATATTCCAGGTGCTGGATATGGCTGGCATATTCCTGGTACTGAACCCTGTTGGCATATTCCTGGTGCTGTATCCAGCTGGCATATTCCTGGTGCTGTATCCAGCTGGCATATTCCTGGTGCTGTATCCAGCTGGCATATTCCTGGTGCTGTAACCTGCTGACATATTCTTGGTGCTGTACCCTGCTGACATATTCCAGGTGCTGGATATGGCTGGCATATTCCTGGTACTGAACCCTGCTGGCATATTCCTGGTGCTGTATCCAGCTGGCATATTCCTGGTGCTGTATCCAGCTGGCATATTCCTGGTGCTGTATCCAGCTGGCATATTCCTGGTGCTGTATACAGCTGGCATATTCCTGGTGCTGTATCCAGCTGGCATATTCCTGGTGCTGTATCCAGCTGGCATATTCCTGGTACTGAACCCTGCTGGCATATTCCTGGTGCTGTATCCAGCTGGCATATTCCTGGTGCTGTATCCAGCTGGCATATTCCTGGTGCTGTAACCTGCTGACATATTCTTGGTGCTGTACCCGGCTGGCCATAATACGTGTGATATACTGTTGGCATTATTCTAAGAATGGTACCCTGCAGGCCTATGGTCTAGCACCGTACACTGCTGATATCATTATGTGGTTGCCCAAACTCAGTACCTTCCAACAGCTATCAAGTTCTCAGTGTGACATTCTGGTACCACTTTATTCTGATGCTCTTCTTCCCGCACACACGAACCACGCTCAAGATCTACCCAGGGGCTGCGACTTGTGTGATGCGCAACCAATTCCATCCTGCTTTGTGGCGGGCTCTGGTGAAGAATGGCGTCGCGTTTGACTCCGCGCACAAACTTGTGCTGGTTCAGAATTACATCTTTTGTGCTTCCTGATAGTCAAAATGTCTTAGATTGCCATTGCAAAGACAACTTTCGTAGGCTAGCGCTTTAAGTGTCTCTTGCAATATCTTAGTGATTATAAATGAATGCAAATCTACAAAAGTTCAAAAGTATTTCTCTCAAGAACAAGTAGCAACTTAACAAAAAACATATGATCAACTATTACTACTACAAAACTAAATCTTAAAATGTAATCCTAGAAATATATGCAATATTTTATTGATATTTGGAAGAATGCGCTAAAACAAACAGGACATCTATTGGAAGAGTACGTACAGTGTATATAGTCATTACTTACACATATAATGACAGATACATGTCAGGACTGGACAGAAGTATAACCATAACATAAACCTAATTTTAACATTAAAATAAAGATATGTCATTTTATATTTTTAGCACCTCTATTTGAATTCCACTTTCTGTTTGTGTCTATTTATAATTATATTTTGGGCGACATAAATTATGGAAATAATGATAAATCATTTTATATCAAATTATATTATATTTTTCCAAAACAGGAAGCTATTTGGGAGTTATTTAAGATGTGTGAGGATTAAAATACAAAAAAAAAGCATTAGTTTAAAATATTCCAGCATATTTTACATATAAATTGTCACAGCATACATTTAAAAACATAGCAATTACCAATTTGTGGAAAAATGATAAGCACAACTTTTGTCTAAATAACTGGAGCAGAAAGTGATTTGTACATGCTAACTTTTTTTTTTTTTCTTCTTCATCTCGTTAACTATTTTTCTTTTTTCTAAAGCACATTTGTAAATTAGGTCAAAGGCAATGTTTGATCATCTGTAATTTAAAAATCATTCATGATGACATTTTTCTTAACAAGTAACCAAGCTGTATGTGTTAAACTGATATTACACAACAAAGACATCAATGAAAATGTTTTATTTTTTTTTCTTACAATTTTTTTCCAGTGTCGTCCCTAAATTGCTTCTACGTTGGTTTTGTCGAAAGCGAAATTCCCATCTAAGGAGGGGTTAAAAATAAAAGACAATAACGCAGGTCACCGATAGATTGCTACACACATAGTGATTTCCCATGACCACAGGTGGAGCGTAATACAAGAAAATCACACAGTCACACTGTGTTTCCTGGAAGATAAGGCAGTGATGTTGTGTTTATAGCCACTAATATAGAATGTCACCTGAGATATTAATCTTCTTCTGACTGCAGCCAAAATAATAAAGTATTGAGTCCAAGGGAAGACAAAATGAGAGAGAGAGAGAGAAGGGGGAAAATATAGATTGGGGCATAGAGCAATGCAGAAATGGACAGTTCCTGCTTCCTATTTTATTATCCCAACGCAATTATATTGTGGACACCCACTCCTTGCCTGCGCAGCAGATAGGGCTATAATTGTATGTTATTTTTTAATTACAAGGGGGGTAAAAAAAAATGTGATGATAGGCTGGAAGGTGCCATTGCATTGTTATTTTTTTTCTCTCTTCGTTTGCTGATTATGTGAGCTGGGCTCCTTTGCTAGCCGATGATAAGCCGAATTTCCATGTTCTCTGCATAATTAATCCATCTCTGCCTCACTTCATGCCAACTCGCCCCTTATCGCCGGCACATGCCTGAATTGCAAAAGAATCCACTCTTCAATTGGAACTTATTGATATTCTTATAAAAAAGAGAGAGAGAGAGGAAAGAAGAGGGGGGGGGGGGGGCTGGAGATTCTTAAGTTTAAGCTGCAGATTTTTAAATGGATTAATTTCTCAGCAATCATAGCCATCTAAGCGAAGGAGCTGGTCTGAGCAAATTGAAAGCATCTCCATATTTGCAGAATTGGGTCCAGGACACTGAAATGCATTGGCATCGCTCTCTTTTAAAGTCAGAAAATTATCATTAATTTACATCACATGAAATACCTTTTTTTTAACGCCGGAAATATTCACCATGCGTCCTTTAAATGCCTGCTAATGCATGATAACATTTCCAACTTTTAACGGTTTGGGAGACTTTGATATGACATGATAGGAATGCCTGCCTGTAAAGAATATTACAGGCATCCGTAATCTCTTTTTATCAAATATTAGATAAGATCATTTTCTTTTCACCAGCCCTAAGTAGCATTTAAACAATGTGTTCCAAGTCACGTGATCTGATTTAGCCGCATTGTACAAAACTCACTTAAAATGTCTTTAATAAAGTTTCTTTGATGGTGACTGACAAAGACCTTGTTTCAGATAGGGACATTCTCCTGTGTACACCTGTCCATGATTACCCCTAATTTTATAGAACTCATTTTCTGCGAAAATTGTCTCTGTAAATATAGTTATGAGAGAATTGGGTTGAAATATATTCTGCCATAACAAGGATCAGCTGCATAAATGTTTTACAGAATGCTAGAGGCTCAGCATGAATACTAAATTATCAAATGGATTTTTAACTCTAAACATGTAGGAATGGCTTGAAAGCTCTTCGCAGCAAAACTAGGCACATGACAGTGGATGGTCCATAAGTCAGCCTTTACAGATCATACCCGACAAGCATAGCTAAATAAAAAATGGTCCAGCTGTGTTTTTTCAATAAAAGTCTTTATTAGCGGGGTTCTAGGTCTGTAGAGCAGGAAGCCTCTTATATACCGAAAAAAAAGTTCCTCTACATAACATTGGTTGTTGCAAATAACTTGAGTTATACAAGTTTCCGAAACAATTTGTGAGGGTGCTCAATGTTCTATCTTGTTTACGATGTATTGTATCATAGAAACATAGAATTTGAAGCAGAAAAGAACCTACAGATCAATCGGGCCTGCCCACTTTGTGTTGGTGAGGGGGTGGGGTTTAGGAGGGGGTGGTTGTTTTCTTAATTATTATTATTATTACCATTTATTTATATAGTGCCACTAATTCCGCAGCGCTGTACAGAGAACTCACTCACATCAGTCCCTGCCCCATTGGGGCTTACAGTCTAAATTCCCTAACACACAGACACAGACAGAGACAGACCGACAGACTAGGGTCAATTTGTTAGTAGCCAATTAACCTACCTGTATGTTTTTGGAGAGTGGGAGGAAACCAGAGCACCCGGAGGAAACCCACGCAAACACAGGAAGAACATACAAACTCCTCACAGATAAGGCCATGCTCGGGAATTGAACTCATGACCCCAGTGCTGAAAAGCAGAAGTGCTAACCACTTAGCCACCATTAATATTTTTTGGGATTGACACTAGCAAAATCTTTGTAAGGTGAATTCTTTAATTTGTTTACTGTGCAAGTATTCACCACAACTGATGCAAGACTATTCCATTGTCAGAGGTCCAAGTGACTTTTCACTAACAGATTCACCACTATACAATACTGCTCTTGGGCTCTTGTGACAAATGTCACTAAACAACATTCTAATAAAAATAATTTTTGAACAAGCTGGATGTATGAAGTTTGTTTTCTATAGAGATGCATAAGACATAATAATCTTCTTGTATCAGTATAAAAAGAGCCTCACATTACTCCATGCTACTGGAGACTTATCTAACTCTCAATGGTTTAATTATGGCAGAACTTGCGGACGTGCAGTGCTTCTGTATGTGGGCAAAAGTGTGCTTACTTTTCTGCCAAGCACGTTTCAGGGTGTACAGCCACTTTGCTTTGGGAATGCTCACGTAGAATCAACCTGTGCCTAGTTTTGTGGCTTGTCAGATGCTCTGGAGGCCGTATAAAAGTTACATTAATGTCTCACCTGCTACCGCGTTAGAATCACCCCCCTTTATGCATTTAAAATTTTCTATTTTTTTCCTAAAATACTAGTCTTAAACTAAGCATGAGAGTAAGGGGACATCAGGTGTGTGTAGCCTCACAACCCCATGGTGGTGATCAGAATTATTTATTACCATTGCTTATTATTGAGAAGAAAAAATCACTTATCAGCAGAATTTATAAAAAAAAAAAAATATTGTAGTATTGTATAGTATGGAAGTGTACACGACAGCCCTAGCGATACTGGCATAGAGTGGTACTGCAGGTCAGGCTCTGCCAGGGCCGGATTGACCATTGACCTTGACGGGTGTTTTCCTGGTAGGCTGATAGTCCTCCCATGATGTAATTGGGCCACTTGAGGGAAAGGTGGGCCCGCCTTGTAGCATAGTTGATGTTTGGGCCAGCATCTTGTAGTCTGGGCAACGTACTGCCTGTTGTCATTTACACAAAGAGCGCAGCCTCTATCTCTAGCCCCACACCTCACCTCTGCTTCCCCAGCTCCCCCCGGCTTCCTCCATTGGCATGGTCCCAGCAGAAGGTGAGAAAATATGAGTAGCCCCCCCCTCTGCATCCCTGCCGACCCCTGACTCCATTCCCTCCCACCATGTTTGTCTCACCCGCTGTGTCCTCTAGTATCTCTTGTTTCCCAATGCCCTGATGTGGAGGAGTTACCCAGAAATAATTATCGGATGACCCGGATGAGGACCCTTGGGAAACAAGGGATTACTATAGGCTTCCCTATTGTGCACAATTCTCTGGCAAGCAAGGGGTTAATCATTAACATGAAGTGGACTGATTGCTCTTCCTTGCCCTGCATGTGTTGGTGGGTTCAAACTCTTCTAATAGTCAAGTGGGAGTAGGAGGTAATATATATCATTTTTATTGATAGTTTTGCTTTTAACTCATTAAAAGCAATTTACAAATGCAGAAGAGTGTATAATGTTTCAAAATAGCTTGATTTTTCAAAGAGATATTTTGCCTTTTCTTAGTGCATGCAAAATGGGGAATTCCTGACCAGCAGTGTCTCAAAACCGCCAACTCCATGTGCTTACCTGCCCTACTCAGTTTCAATTATGAGGCATTGGACACTCATCATCTGGTTTTGTGGTGTTTGGGTGATCGCTATTACCTCCAATAAAACCTCCATATAAGTGCATGCTTCTGTGCGGCGCCTCTGTCCCCTTCTTTGTGTGTGTGCATCTCTGTCCCCTCCTTTGTGTGTGTGCCCTCTGTGCTCTCCTTTGTGCGTGTGCATCTCTGTCACCTCCTTTGTGTGTGTGCACCTCTGTCACCTCCTTTGTGTGTGTGCATCTCTGTCCCCTCCTTTGTGTGTGTGCACCTCTGTCCCCTCCGTTGTGTGTGTGCATCTCTGTCATCTCCTTTGTGTGTGTGCATCTCTGTCACCTCCTTTGTGTGTGTGCATCTTTGTCACCTCCTTTGTGTGTTTCCACCTCTGTCACCTCCTTTGTGTGTGTGCATCTCTGTCACCTCCTTTGTGTGTTTCCACCTCTGTCACCTGCTTTGTGTGTGTGCATCTCTGTCCCCTCCATTGTGTGTGTGCACCTCTGTCACCTCCTTTGTGTGTGTGCACCTCTGTCCCTTCCTTTGTGTGTGTGCACCTCTGTCACCTCCTTTGTGTGTGTGCACCTCTGTCCCCTCTTTTGTGTGTGTGCCCTCTGTCCCTTCCTTTGTGTGTGTACATCTCTGTCACCTCCTTTGTGTGTTTCCACCTCTGTCACCTCCTTTGTGTGTGTGCACCTCTGTCCCCTCCTTTGTGTGTGTGCCCTCTGTGTTCTCCTTTGTGTGTGTGCCCTCTGTGTTCTCCTTTGTGTGTGTATCTCTGTCACTTCCTTTGTGTGTGTGTACCTCTATCACCTACTTTGTGTGTGTGCATCTCTGTCCCCGCCTTTGTGTGTGTGCATCTCTGTCACCTCCTTTTTGTGTGTGCACCTCTGTCCCCTCCTTTGTGTGTGTGCCCTCTGTCCTCTCCTTTGTGTGTGTGCACTTCTGTCCCCTCCTTTGTGTGTGTGCACTTCTGTACCCTCCTTTGTGTGTGTGCATCTCTGTCCCCTCCTTTTTGTGTGTGCCCTCTGTCCCCTCCTTTGTGTGTGTGCATCTCTGTTCTCTCCTTTGTGTGTGTGCATCTCTGTCCTCTCCTTTGTGTGTGTGCCCTCTGTCCCCTCCTTTGTGTGTGTGCATCTCTGTCCTCTCCTTTGTGTGTGTGCATCTCTGTCCCCTCCTTTGTGTGTGTGCATCTCTGTCCTCTCTTTTGTGTGTGTGCATCTCTGTCCTCTACTTTGTGTGTGTGCATCTCTGTCCTCTCCTTTGTGTGTGTGCCCTCTGTCCCCTCCTTTGTGTGTGTGCATCTCTGTCCTCTCCTTTGTGTGTGTGCCCTCTGTCCCCTCCTTTGTGTGTGTGCATCTCTGTCCTCTCCTTTGTGTGTGTGCCCTCTGTCCCCTCCTTTGTGTGTGTGCATCTCTGTCCTCTCCTTTGTGTGTGTGCCTCTCTGTCCCCTCCTTTGTGTGTGTGCATCTCTGTCCTCTCCTTTGTGTGTGTGCACTTCTGTCCCCTCCTTTGTGTGTGTGCATCTTTGTCACCTCCTTTGTGTGTGTGCATCTCTGTACCCTCCTTTGTGTGTGTGCATCTCTGTACCCTCCTTTGTGTGTGTGCATCTCTGTCCCCTCCTTTGTGTGTGTGCATCTCTGTCCTCTCCTTTGTGTGTGTGCATCTCTGTCCCCTCCTTTGTGTGTGTGCATCTCTGTCCTCTCCTTTGTGTGTGTGCATCTCTGTCCCCTCCTTTGTGTGTGTGCATCTCTGTCCTCTCTTTTGTGTGTGTGCATCTCTGTCCTCTCCTTTGTGTGTGTGCATCTCTGTCCTCTCCTTTGTGTGTGTGCCCTCTGTCCCCTCCTTTGTGTGTGTGCATCTCTGTCCTCTCCTTTGTGTGTGTGCCCTCTGTCCCCTCCTTTGTGTGTGTGCATCTCTGTCCTCTCCTTTGTGTGTGTGCCCTCTGTCCCCTCCTTTGTGTGTGTGCATCTCTGTCCTCTCCTTTGTGTGTGTGCCTCTCTGTCCCCTCCTTTGTGTGTGTGCATCTCTGTCCTCTCCTTTGTGTGTGTGCACTTCTGTCCCCTCCTTTGTGTGTGTGCATCTTTGTCACCTCCTTTGTGTGTGTGCATCTCTGTACCCTCCTTTGTGTGTGTGCATCTCTGTACCCTCCTTTGTGTGTGTGCATCTCTGTCCCCTCCTTTGTGTGTGTGCATCTCTGTCCTCTCCTTTGTGTGTGTGCATCTCTGTCCCCTCCTTTGTGTGTGTGCACCTCTGTCCCCTCCTTTGTGTGTGTGCATCGCTGTCCCCTCCTTTGTGTGTGTGCATCGCTGTACCCTCCTTTGTGTGTGTGCCCTCTGTTCCCTCCTTTGTGTGTGTGCATCTCTGTACCCTCCTTTGTGTGTGTGCATCGCTGTCCCCTCCTTTGTGTGTGTGCCCTCTGTCCTCTCCTTTGTGTGTGTGCCCTCTGTCCCCTCCATTGTGTGTGTGCCCTCTGTTCCCTCCTTTGTGTGTGTGCATCTCTGTACCCTCCTTTGTGTGTGTGCATCGCTGTCCCCTCCTTTGTGTGTGTGCCCTCTGTCCCCTCCTTTGTGTGTGTGCCCTCTGTCCTCTCCTTTGTGTGTGTGCCCTCTGTCCCCTCCTTTGTGTGTGTGCCCTCTGTTCCCTCCTTTGTGTGTGTGCATCTCTGTACCCTCCTTTGTGTGTGTGCATCGCTGTCCCCTCCTTTGTGTGTGTGCATCGCTGTACCCTCCTTTGTGTGTGTGCCCTCTGTCCCCTCCTTTGTGTGTGTGCATCTCTGTCCCCTCCTTTGTGTGTGTGCATCTCTGTCCTCTCCTTTGTGTGTGTGCATCTCTGTCCTCTCCTTTGTGTGTGTGCCCTCTGTCCCCTCCTTTGTGTGTGTGCATCTCTGTCCTCTCCTTTGTGTGTGTGCCCTCTGTCCCCTCCTTTGTGTGTGTGCATCTCTGTCCTCTCCTTTGTGTGTGTGCCCTCTGTCCCCTCCTTTGTGTGTGTGCATCTCTGTCCTCTCCTTTGTGTGTGTGCCTCTCTGTCCCCTCCTTTGTGTGTGTGCATCTCTGTCCTCTCCTTTGTGTGTGTGCACTTCTGTCCCCTCCTTTGTGTGTGTGCATCTTTGTCACCTCCTTTGTGTGTGTGCATCTCTGTACCCTCCTTTGTGTGTGTGCATCTCTGTACCCTCCTTTGTGTGTGTGCATCTCTGTCCCCTCCTTTGTGTGTGTGCATCTCTGTCCTCTCCTTTGTGTGTGTGCATCTCTGTCCCCTCCTTTGTGTGTGCACCTCTGTCCCCTCCTTTGTGTGTGTGCATCGCTGTCCCCTCCTTTGTGTGTGTGCATCGCTGTACCCTCCTTTGTGTGTGTGCCCTCTGTTCCCTCCTTTGTGTGTGTGCATCTCTGTACCCTCCTTTGTGTGTGTGCATCGCTGTCCCCTCCTTTGTGTGTGTGCCCTCTGTCCTCTCCTTTGTGTGTGTGCCCTCTGTCCCCTCCTTTGTGTGTGTGCCCTCTGTTCCCTCCTTTGTGTGTGTGCATCTCTGTACCCTCCTTTGTGTGTGTGCATCGCTGTCCCCTCCTTTGTGTGTGTGCCCTCTGTCCCCTCCTTTGTGTGTGTGCCCTCTGTCCTCTCCTTTGTGTGTGTGCCCTCTGTCCCCTCCTTTGTGTGTGTGCCCTCTGTTCCCTCCTTTGTGTGTGTGCATCTCTGTACCCTCCTTTGTGTGTGTGCATCGCTGTCCCCTCCTTTGTGTGTGTGCATCGCTGTACCCTCCTTTGTGTGTGTGCCCTCTGTCCCCTCCTTTGTGTGTGTGCATCTCTGTCCTCTCCTTTGTGTGTGTGCCCTCTGTCCCCTCCTTTGTGTGTGTGCATCGCTGTACCCTCCTTTGTGTGTGTGTATCTTATTCCTGGTCAGGAATTCCTCATTAAAAAGGTTGAATGCACTGAGGCCACTTTCAGAATTTTTTCCAGGGCCACTTTAAGCTCCCAATCTGCCCCTGGTCTCTGCAGTTTTGAGCCGGTTTCCAAGATGCTTCACATTAAAAGTATACAGGCAAGACCTGAACACCAGGACCCCGAGATGCAGGATAAATCCAAGTCCTTTTGCATGGAGAAAAGGGCAGTGCACCCTGTCACAGAGCATGGAAAGCTCCTGTAAATGACTATCACACTAATCATTCAAATCATACCATGATTATAAATAAACTAAAAAGCAAGACTCTTTGATGCATAAAGCACTCTAAGCAGAGATCACCCTCCATCCGCCATGCTCCTCTCATCTGCTGGTCTAAACTTTAGCACTCCCGCAGATACTGCCATTTTGGCCTGCAAATCTAAACACTTCCTTGTTAAAGTTAGCAACTGCCTAAACGGTTTGCATGGAACATCACTAAATAGAGTTTGTGCTGTGCTTTATCTTTTGTAGCTCGCAAATTGCTTTTTTATTCTTTGACATCTCCTGATATACTCTGTGCTGCTGGGGGACCCTGCTTTTTCCACTTCATAACTCTCAGTCGGTGGCTTCCTGCTGCCTCCATTCCCCTCTTCATATCATGACACTGCCCCTGTCATGTGCAGCACTGTCCTACCTAACACATCACTCATCTCCTTATATACTCTGTGCTGCTGGGCGACCCTGCTCCTTACACTATATAGCTCTCAGTCTGTGCCTTCCGGCTGCCTCCCTTCCCCTCCTCACCTCATGTCATTGTCCCTGTCACATGCAGCCCTGTCCTCACTAACACATCACTCATCTCCTGATATATGTACTGCTGGGGGACCCTGCTCCTTCCACTATATAACTCTCAGTCAGTGGCTTCCTGCTGCCTCCATTCCCCTCCTCACCTCATGTCATTGTCCCTGTCACATGCAGCCCTGTCCTCACTTAGTCACACACGTGGCCATGTCCCTGCCTCCCACAAGATCAGCTCATCTTAATTGCTAAGAACATTCTTGTTGACTAATAACCTGGGTACATAAAGGATGCACAGGCACACCTTAAAAATCACTGCCATAAGAAAGGAATTAACATACATTTTACAATGCTCTACTGGTAGATACTAATGTACTAATGACTTCAAAAAAATCTGCTAGCACTCAATCGCTTGCTAGCAAAAATATCTGATTTTCAGATGTCAGATTTTCTGATTCACTAATTAAGAAAATATACTTATAAATCTGGCTTGCTATTTTAAAGAAATACATACTGTATGTCCTTTGTGTATTTATCCTTTCTTAATCCCTCTCTTCCCTTCCTGCTGACATTTCCTATTTTATGCCAGTGACCGTAGTATGCAAATAACATTGAGCAATCAAATGTATCAGCTTTCCATTACGGCAAGATAGTTCTTTCCTGGCTCTTCTGGAAGATGGTAGAAAAAGGTAATTACATGATGTGTTTTGGACTTTAAGACAAAGTAGACTCGTTCTTATTTGATGTTATAAAAACACCAACAGAGTTTCATGTTGACATAATAAGTTCAGTCTAAAGACGTGACCTAAAGTGTTTTAGCTGCATAAATGTAATTTTGCAAAAAGAGGGGTGATTTATTGATTTATGTTCAAGGCCGTGCCCTACTTGTGTCATTGATGTGCAGATCAGAAGCACAGTTTGGTTGCACTTAGGCGTAGCCTAATGTTTCTTAATTATTCCATTTGGAATCGAAGTATGTTAGGAATTGAAAAATTTAGACAATTTGGACCATGCCCCTTAAACTCTCAAGTCACGCCCCCTATCTGGCCAACCATGCCTTAAATCAAGTGTAGCACCCTCCATGAATCATTGGACTCCACCCTCTTTTAATGCTGAAATTGAGGCTGAAAATTGGACGATTGGTGGGTAGTTGGTGAAAACCCAAAAAATATTTATCAGGAGGAAATGATTTCCCCATAATCATCTCTTCAATTAGGGGAGAGCTTCCCTAGGTCTGTATAGACTTTTTGGAGATACAAATAACCTTTATGAATACATTACACCTGCTGTTGTTTATAAATTATTGGCAGAAGCTCTTTTATAAATATACTTATCAGACTTCATAATCAAATTTTATTTTTACATAACTGCATTTAATGCTTGACTAGTAGCTATTTTAAAACAAAAGTCATCCCTGTAATACTTTTAGAACATCAAAACAGGTGTAGGAATGGCAATAAAAAGCACCAGGTATAAGCTACAAGAAGGATGTAATGATGGGAACAACACAGAGAAGCTATAGAAGCTGATTTGATGGAAATAAGGCAGCCATTTTTAGCAAGGGGCTGAAGAGCCACCCAATTCTGCAACTAATGGGTAGAAACAGCACACCTGAATTGCTCTATTGTACTTACATCTAGTTGTGAAGATTAACAGAAGCTTAAAAGACGGACAGAGTTATCTGCATTCCCCATTAAACCTCTTTCCTGCCCCTAGTCTTGTGTATTGTATTCATGTCAGTGCTGCTGGTAGGATTCTAAAACAAAATCAGTCAGCTATTCCCCATCAATTTGCAAATTCTAACATCCATAAAAATGAATCAACAATGGATGACGCCTAAATTCACCCCCACAAGGTTCACAACAACGATACGTGTGCTGGAGTATGTAAAAAAAAATCTATTGTATCATAATAACATTACTGCGATTGGGAACAAAGAAATATTCTGCATTAAGTCGAATCTAAAGTTCCAATAAAACTACACAAAACTTTCAGCAGAATTTTCTTAAGACATGTTGACTTGAACACTTTACTGACAGGTTATCCACAACACACAAAACATGCATTTACCCACTGGAATATGCTGCAGTAGAATTCATCATTCACAATGTGTGAGCCATTACTAATTTTATATTTATTATACGCAATAAAATATTTACTATATATAAAAATATATATATAAATATATATATAACTGGATAGAGAGTTGGAAATAACTCTTAACGTAAGGTGCTATACAAGAGATAAACAAAACTTCCTTCACATTTAACATGCAACAAAAACTCTACTACCCCCCCTAATCCCACCTCCCCCCGATCTATCATATAGTTACTTATCTGTTTTGTATTTAAATGTATAAGGTTTACATACACTAAACCTATTGTTATGCAATGGTATTAACAGTTTTACATATGATTATCCTTGGCAAATTGTTACTAATGATAATTGGAAAACATGCATTTGCCATATGGGACATGCTGCACTAGAATTAATCATTCACAATGTGTGAGCCTTTACTAATTGTATATTGTCTTTCAATGTTGTAACATATTTGTTATATGCAATAAAATATTTACTGTATATACAGTGTATATATATATATATATATATATATATATATATATATATATTGACTTGAAAACTTAGGTTATTTACAAAGCACAAAAACATACAAAGGAGAGGTGCGAACCATTCCAAGTATATTATTAGTCCCGGAGCTGCTCTTCTCTGCACTGTCCCCGTTCACCATATTCCTTCCCATCCATTCTAGGGAAAACCATCATCGTGTCATTAAGTGTACAGACACACCTAGATGATTATATTATCTGTATTGAAATATAAGATTGATTAAAGCAATTCATATATGATACTCAATGAAGAGATCACTGAGGAGGAGGTTGAGATGGCTTTCAGGTCATTACACTTAAAACAAATCCCCTGGACCTGACAGGTTTAATAGTAATTATTACAAAATGCTAAAAGACAACCTGGTACTAACATTAACTCAACTATTTCAAAAAATACGTAAAGAGAACTTACCATACTCTAACTTCAATGACGCCATTGCAATACTAATTCCTAAACCAAATAAAAAATATTGAACTCATTATGCCCTATAGACCCATAACATATTAAAACCAAGACTTCAAACTCTTAAAAACAATAATAGCTACAAGACTACAGACTTTAATGGCAGACCTTCTAACAAGCCATCAGATTGGACTTACTCGTAGCTTTATGCAGTACATGGAATTAGGACTGCAATGACAGTCGTTATTAAACAACGTCCCATAAACCGAAAAAATGCTGTTAGATTGAGATGCTGAAATGCTGTTTGATAAGATGTCATGGACACAGTTTCAGCATATTTTTGAAAAAAGAGATTTTGGATCTGAGTTTACACACCTTGGTCCATTTTTATTTATCAGACACCAAATACCACATTGATTGTTAACGAGGTGAATGATAAGAGACACAAGATAGGAATGTCCATTTTACACCTTTTTATTTAACTTGGCCTTAGAACCATTGCTTAGGATACTGCAGACTTTGGGCTGATTTCAGAGGATTAAAATTGGGGAAGATGAAACAAAAATAATAGTCTTTCCAGATGATCAGCTTTTATATACAGAGAACCCTGACCAAAGTCTACCATCAATAATGGGAAAAATACAACAACATGGAATAATATCAGGATTCACAATTAACATTGACAAATCCATTGAAGTGTCCTTGGGAAACGAACATCGACCAACATGTGGTTGGACACTTGGACGGCAGTGATCTAGGCAATCCATCCCGTATTTAGGTATCCAGATCCCCAAAAATATAAGTAACTTATAGACTGAATGTAACTCCTGCAACGGAGAACATGTCAGTGGACTTGTGGAATTGGCAATACCTACAACTGTCCTATCTAGAGCTAATTTCATAAAAATGGTAACCTTTCCCAAATGATTATACTCATTACAAGTACTTCTGCTGACGACCAAAGATAAAAAAAACTTATTAACACAGCTTTCAGATATTGGATGTGGAATTGGGAAAAAAAATTGAATTAGCCTTAGAATATTACAGAAAGCTAAAGCAGTGGAGGGATATATTTTCCAAATATTTTGTTATATAATCAGGTTCACAGGACAAAATACATGTTACTGACAATATGTTGGAGCAACAATTCCTACCCGCCATGCACTTACCTTATAGTCTTCATTTACACAAAGGGGAGATACCGGACGAGTCTTTGGAAAATCCCTTGTTGATGACGACATGGATAGTTTGGCATCAGACTAGGCATAAATCCAAAATTAATTCACATCATTCTTTATTCCACCTTCTGCCTGATATTCTGTGTTCTAACTAGAGTCAACCACATACCCTTTGTACTATAGGAGAAGAGAGGATAAACAAGCATTAGAAACTGGACTAATACCCCAACGGGAAAAAAAACTTTGCAAGATTTGCAGAAGCTAGCTCTAATCTGGAGTATAGTCGTTCCCATGTTTTTGCCTTCCTCTAGTCTTAACATTACATATGCAAAGTCCTTCCCTTTCTCTCTCCCTTTGATTGGAATAATCAATAAGTTTGTATATTACAAAGCAAACAATACATACCATAAGCAATTTCTATCTATTGTAATATTATTCACAGTCCTTGGGGTATATTTACTAAACTGCAGCTTTGAAAAACTGGAGATGTTGCCTATAGCAACCAATCAGATTCTAGTTATCATTTATTTAGTACATTCTACAAAATGACAGCTAGAATCTGATTGGTTGCTATAAGCAACATTTGCAGTTTTTCAAACCTGCAGTTTAGTAAATAGACCCCCTTGTGTCTCATCTATATATAGAACCGATATTACCAAGTGGCAGGAGGAATTTCCTTACCTATAGTTCTCAGACATACAAAAAGTCCTCACATAATCAATCAATAGTCTTGCGGCAAAAACATACTGAGAGATGATTTATAGAATATGTTATAGAGGTTATCTGTCTTGTTATTGATGCCAATCGATTGGCATTTCAAACGCCTCTAGTTGCCCAAATGCTCAGCCCAGAATGCATATTTATATAATGTTTTATGGGATCACTATTCAATAAAGCGATTCTGGATACAAGTCAAATCCTATGCTAGTCAGAACCCCTTAAATTTTACCCAAAAGGTAGTATGAAAACCTCTCAATATTATTATCTGCTATGGCAGAAAAGTGTATTCTGCTGCAATAAAATCATCCTGTTCCCCCATCAATATCAATGTTTAATGAAAACCTTTTTGTTCATCTTTAGAATGAATGTTAGAAATATCCATGCAGAGAACAGAAAGTTAAATCTTTTTTTTTCAATTTGGGAAAGCTTTATTGATAACTTGTTAAATATCACTAGATTACAACTTGAAACCTATTTTTAATCAGCAACATGATATGAAACAAGACTTCTTCTCAAGGAACCAACAGTACAGATTTAAGAACTGGATTGAGAGCAGGAAATCTAACATGCAATGAGATATATTATTACTCCTCCTAAACCCACCTCCCCCCCGATCTATCATATAGTTACTTATCTGTTTGTATTTAAATGTATACGGTTGACCTATTGTTATGCAATGGAATTAGCAGTTTTACATATGATTATCCTTGGCGAATTGTTCTTAATGATAATAGGAAAACATGTATTTGCCATATGGGATATGCTGCACTAACATTAATCATTCACAATGTGAGAGCCTTCACTAATTGTATATTATTCTTTCAGTGCTGTAACATATTTGTTATACCCAATTAAATATTGACAAATATATAGATTTAGATCAAATTAATAGAACATTAAAAATAAAGATCTAAAATATGTAAAATACTGACTACCATGAATATCTAGTACTTCATTTAGGCCATCTGGATATAATGCACCTAGGTTAAAAATCCAAGATACTTCACATTGAAAAAGCTTATTAAACCTGTTACCTCCTCTAGGTATAGGACTAATATGCTCAATACTTTATGGTCTCGAACTCCCTGTTATGATCATGAAAAGAATGTTTAAGAATGCTGTGATTTTTTACTTACATAAAATTCCTTCTGTGTTCTAAATGTCTAGACTTTAAAGAATTGACCACCCACGTACTAATAGATTTAATATATGTTTTGTTAATCACACTTTTATTAGTTTATTAGTTCAAATAATATTAAGATGCAACAAGTTTTTCTTAATACCATCTTCAATCCTTCAAGTATTAAAGATGAAATACAACATGATCATATGCGATGAAACAAAATCATTTGGCAAGATTTAATAAGTTGCATGTGCCGCTTCATATTAGCAGAGATGTAAACCCAGAATAAGACTTATTATGTCACAGATCAGTACCAGTTTAATATTAATATCAATTGGAACAAAAAGAAGCAAAGAAAATATAAGGAAATACTTCGTAGTTGGTTCTGTTGACCATATTTTAATGAGCAAGGAGAACACTAATCTCTAATAAGAATCAAATCACAGAAAACTGTTAAAAGTATTACCTCCTCCTGAATTTTCTCCTATATATTTTAAGCCTATTAAATTGGATATTCAATTTTGTTTAACCCCTTTCTCATTCAATATTAGTCCATTCGTCATCTGACAGAGGTTCTGCCCTCCAGACTCTCATAAACTGTATAAAATTGATGATCTTCTCTTCTCCACAATAGACTTCTTACACCACGTTAAACGTATCACTTTAACAATGAAAATAAGACATGGACATCATTATGAATTTGGCAAAAAGATCACGGTTTAATTATAATTAAGTTGAAACTGGTGGCAGAGAAGGCAATCTGCGAGTTCAACTAAACCAGACTAATGGTAAACCAAAACTAGTGGATGGCCAACTGGCCTGGAATGGCCAGCGTTTAACCTGACAAACTGCGTCCCCGCTGGACTCAAAGTGATCTGTCCACACAAACAGGTCAAGGGGTCTCCCACACAAAGGACCAAGAGCCAGAGTACCTCTAGGGGGGAAGTAACCTCGAGGGGGGAAAGCACCTCAAAGTAGCCTTATATTGGTCGCTGGCCTCAATGCTTCCCTGCCAGCTGTGCCTCGTCTGTAAGGAAAAAAACTAGTAACGTGCGTTCATTATATAGAACACTTTGACTGAAGCTGGGAGGGAGGGATTTTGTGCAGCAAAAAAGGCAAGATTTTCCAACGAGGTTACCTATATAGGAAAACTCAAGAAACTCCCTTACGGATCTCATTGGCTGATGGAAAATGTCCTGACAAAACTTTAATCCGTAGTAGGAAAGTGCTTTCTATAATCATTCAAACATATTGCGTTTAAGTGCGTTCAGCTATAAGGGCCTCTCTTGTTATAGTTAATTGCTTCTAGTCACTTAGTCATAAACATTTAATAAACAACCTATATTGATGATGAGCAACCTTTCACTTTACTTTTACCATGAATTTTGTGTGTTGCGTCTAATAACAAACATGAGATATAGCAATTTAAATTTATAGCACATACTATAACCAGTGAGGCAGTGACTATAGATTTTAAAATACTCCCAATCAAATGAGATGCAGTCAACGAAATCTGAATAAAAACTAGGTTAATGACTATGAAAAAATGTAAATTATTAAGATGAACAATTTAATTTATCTACCTTTGTAAAGGCTATTGTACTAATAGGTAGTTAATATTAATAGTAATATTTATTTAATAATGTATAAATACATTTTTATAGTAAAATAAACAATGAAACTGGGGTTGGGCAACCCCTGAAATACTGACAAAAATGTTGTATATCTACAGACACTGTCGTAAAATGAGATACCAAATGCAAGAAAAAAGTGCTCCAAGTCCTATTGTAGTCCTTGGCCTTTTGCCTCCCTATGAAAATCTTCGTTCCTACACCCCTGCTCATGGGGACTTCCTCAGGGGCAAATTGGGCACAATTTTTCTTTCTCCGTCATCTAATGCTATATATACAGTTAATGTTTTCAGTGCTATTAGCTGGAGAGGTCAATCAGCAGTCAGCCAATCAGAGCTGGCTACTTAGTTCTGCTGATAGTCATCATTGCGTATACGAGGTGGTTCTATTAAATAACGAGACTGTGATTCCACTTAGTAAACAAAGCAGTCAGAACCGGTTTTACCTGCATACATAGTAACCCTGAACCTGTCTGAACCTGCATGACAAGTTGCAACACTCTATGAAGTTCAGTTGATTGTGAGTCGCCTTTTAGTTTGGTTGTGTTTTCTGTAGAGTGCCCAAAAATGCTAAGTTTAAAAGTTGAAGAACGTGTCAATTTGAAATTTTTAGTAAACTTGCACAAAACACCAACAGAATGTTTTCAAATGCTTACTACTGCCTATGGGAATGACTGCCTGTCTCGTGCGCGTTAGTTTGAGTGGCACAAACAATTTAGTGAGGGACGTGAGAATGTTGAAGATGATGAACGCCCTGGATGACATTGCACTTCAAGAACCGAAGAAAATCTAGAAAAAATTAGTCAGTTTTTTTAAAAGACCGCCAAATCAGTGTTCGAATGATAGCTGAATCCGTGAACATTGACAAAGACACTGTATGGAAAATTTTGCATGATGAAAGTTTGTACAAAGATGGTCCCAAGGGTTCTCACACCAGAGCAAAAAGAACGTCGCAAAGGAATTTTATGTTGACATTCTGCAGCAACTTGACACAGATCCAAACCTGTTTCATAAAGTAATCACTTGTGATGAGTCCTGGATCTTCCAGTACGATCCTGAAACCAAATGACAGTTAATGCACTGGAAAACACCGTCATTACCAAGAATGAAAAAAGCTCGTCAAGGCAAGTCAAAATATGAAGCAATGCTCAATGCTTTTTCTATAGCAAGGGTGTAATTTTGGAAGAATCAGAATTATTATAAGGAAGTTTTGCAAAAGCTGAGAGAAAGATTCAGAAAGAAACGGCCGCAACTATGGAAAAATGGTTTCTTTCTTCACCAGGACAATGCGCCTGCTCACACAGCACTTTCTGTGAAGCAGTTTTTGACCGACAAACACATTACTACACTTGAACATCCTCCATATTCGCCTGATTTAGCACCTTGTGAATTTTTATCTTTTCCCAAAAGTTAAATCAGTGCTTAAAAAGGACACATTTTGAGTCAGTTGATGCTGTAAAGAAGAAAATGGCAGATATGTTGAAACAAGTGACAGAAATTGATTTGCTCCACGCCTTCAACCAGTGGAAAACAAGACTACAGCGATGTATTAGTGCAAATGGGGAGTATATTGAAGGGGACAAACATTAAATTTGTAATACCAATAATTAAAGGTGAGTTATTTAATCAGTCTCGTTATTTAAGGAGACGTAATACGCAAATTGTGGCGTCAATACGCAGTACGCAACTGTGTATCCTATGTAAAAAATACCTATAAATGAGCCATATACGGAAGTTTCACTATAAATGCACATCAATTGAATAAGGAAATTAATAAAACATGTATAGTAGTTATACCATTATGAATAATACAACCATTTGATCTGAAGTTTGCTTAATCCATAAAATACATCTCATACCTCCTTGTATGCGCCAAATAAAGTAAACAGTTATACTATATTATAGTAGAGTAAGATTTTGGTTCTAAAACACCAATTATGTTAACCCCACAAAAGGCAAATATATAAACATTGTGGATATAAATATTTAATGCCTAATGCACTGAAAAAGAACAATTCTCGTCTGCATAGCGGTGATAGTCATTTAGGAGTCACAAAAAGTGCAAATTAATAATCTGTCTTAATGCGCACAAGTGCAGCTCCTTGTCTGCCTAGCACATTTTAAAGTGCACACGGACTTTGCGTCCTTGGGACTGCTCTCAAAAAAGAATCTTTGCTTAGCTTTGCGAATTAGTGGAAACGCCTGAAAATGTTCAAGGTGAAAATAGTAATCACATCACATGAACAGTCTACATACTTCCACTTTAAAACCACCCCATCATTATTTTGATCTTGTACATTGTTCTCCTAAAATGCTGCTTTTTCTAGTCTCGCTAATGTCTTTAATCATGAGAGTCAGAGGATATCAAGACTTTACTTATTGCAGGAGTCACTTTTGTATTTTTGAAACATTTTATTGCATTCCTCGAAAATGAGCCTAAATATGCTCTTTCCTGCAAAAGTGCAAATGCAAATTACTAAATAGTCCCAGTGAAAGTATAAGGATGAGACCCAATAGGGTGCCAAAAAAATCAGTCCTTTTGGAGAGAAAAAGGTTGTGCGCACTGCAACAAGGCAGGGAATGCTCTGCAAATGTGCCCTCTCCCCTTTAAGGCAAAATGTTATTTACTTTTTGCCTGTTGATCAAAAAATAGTAGCACTCATGTGCCTTATTATTACTGTGTAAGGTACACCGCCAAACTGCCTAACTTATATCAGATGGTGCAGACATTTGCACTCCATCTTGGCTCAAAATTCCATGCAGTCGCCCCAAAAACTGGGAGTACTAGCACAAAAGTAGGAATGTGCTGAGATTTTCCACTTTTGAGGTTTGTAAGTGACCGTCGGTAGCTGCACTGCTAAGAAGACATACACTTGTCCACTGGGCTTTTAACTTTATTTACAACACAGTGAACACCTCTGTTATCAAAATTAGATTTAGCTCCATGGTAAAAGTGTCTGCAATACACATACTCAATCACTGGAAGGACCATGAATACAGCATGTTCTTTTTTGGTACACGCATTGCTTTATTTATAATGAGTGTGGTACGTTAATGTGCCGCTTATAATAGCAACACCGACTATATAGACAAAAATAACCCGATTGGCATAAAACCAACATGCTTGAAATGCTGACTTACATTAATCCAGACATAGAACATATTCGAAAACACTAGCTTGCAGACTGCTATAAATTCCGAACTTACTGCATGCTGGCACTTCTGTATTATACCACAAAACAGAGCGACATTGAGCTTTGTGATTTTAAAGCGGCAATGGCAGAATGCGGTACCTAACGCTAACCCTAACCCTAATCCTGACCCTAACCCTAACCATAACCCTAATCCTAACCTTGACCCTAAACCTAATCCTAACCCTAACTCTAAACCTAATTCTAACCCTGACCCAAACCATAACCATAACCCTAACCCTAATCCTGACCCTAACCATAACCCTAATCCTAACCCTGACCCTAACCATAACCCTAATCCTTACCCTGACCCTAACCATAACCCTAATCCTAACCCTAACACTAATTCTAACCCTAACCCTTACAGTAAATTGTGCAGTTGGAGGGTCCTGCCATTGCTGCTTTAAATTCACAAAAATAATAAATTAGCAGTTACTTTAAACAATAATCTGATGTTTTTAGTGAAATTCTTTTTAAATCAAACCCCAAATATTGTCATTTCCTTAATAAATACGATAGCATTAAAAAATTCCGTTATGTGTTTTTCTCAGACATTTGCCAATGTTTCGCTAAATAAAGATTTTGCGCCAAAGATGCCATGGGGTGGAAAACATCACTATTACCAGCTGAGTCACACCATTAGTGTCTCAATTGGAAAGCTGGATTGCGATTTTTTTATGTTCAAACTCTAAAACTTGTTGGAACATAATACTACATGCAAATGAACATATAAATAAATCTTTGAAAGTACTCAATTTGAGAGCGTTATGGTCTTCACATTACTTAAAGAAATTTGATCTGTAAAAATAGGTTAAAAACAATACTTACAATCACATAAAATAATATAAAACTTAGCTTCCTCTTTGTTTTAACATATCCACTTCATAAAGGTAAAACATTTTCTAAAACTTTTCCTGCACAAGTGGTATTGTGCTGTCGCTGTTCTAAAAAATATAATCTAGACACAGAGTAATAATGAGGGCTTAAACAAAATTACAGCTAACTCTCTGTTCCTTCACATTTTATGATACAAAAAATTAGATACAGCACTTCCACTATAGACAGCCAGAGTAAATCACAAAGCAAAACTGGTATTACAGCGAGGGTGGAGTTGGAAATATAGTGGAATATACGAGATTAATACATATGATTGTACTTTTGTGCAGAGAATATGCCTGATGGTAATTGAAAGTTGCGTTGGATATAATTAACTTCAGAGGGAAACATTTATTTACAGACCTATATGTTAACACTTTGGGACATAAAAATGCATTACTAGCATTGAAACACCATAGTCCTGTGTTGTCAGTACTATACCCACAAGACAGCTGAATCCATGTCCTAGAACCCTTCACATGTGTATAAAAAAGTGGATTTTGTAATTATTCACTTGGAAGTTTCACTGTAAATGTTCGTCTGTCAGTGCAGTGTAATGTAAAACATGTGTTTTTTTTTTAAGACTCATCATGTAAAAGCAGGATTTTGACATCTACCATTTCAGATTTTAAAATTGTGCATACGACTTTAAATATGAATGTCATTCCATTCATATACATTTAGGGCCTGAGGCATTAAGAATAGCAAGGCAAAAAAAGGACTAAATTAGTTTATTATTTTGCACATAAGTTAAATACTGGCTGTTTTTTCATGTAGCACACAGATACTTGATAACTTTATTTTTACACTGAAATTTAAAGTGGGGTAGGACATGCCCTACCCCAACTATATATCTATCCCCACAATTTTAAATTTACCTCCCTCTCCAATCAACATGGTTTTGCCCAGGTACAAAGTTACTCCTTTTTTATGCTTTACTTTCCTTTATGACTCAGGCCGTTAATGCGTATATCTAACACTCAATTTAGGTCAAATCCACATTTTTATGCAAGTGAGAACAGTCCATAGTCTCAGGATATCTAGTGACAATAGCATACTTGCCTACTCTCTTGGAATGCCAGAGATACTCCCAAATTTCCATGAGTTCTCCTGAAATCCTGGGAGAATAGGCAACACTCCTTTGGAAGTAGGTGTGACCTTGATGACCCAGTTCAATGCAAATCTTGTTATAATAGCCTAACCCCCCTCTGCACGATAACACAAATCCTGTTGTTGCACAGTGGCAGGCAGACCTGTGATATATCAAATCTCCCGGGGAAAGAGGTTCAGGATGTAGGCAATTATGGACAATGCTTATGAAGCAGCAGCTGAGAAGTTCACTAATATGTTTACTGAAAGCCGATACAAGAAAGAGTTATATTAAATCCAATTACAAGTAAAATCCATTAGTGCAAAACAAAGTAAAAAAATTCAAATATCAACCGGAGAATTCAATTTTAATGCACAAGATTAGGAGGATAACACTTAGACAAGTCATAAAAACTGGGCACTTATTTTAAGAAAAGCTATTCTTAATTTAAAGGGGCTTCAAACATTAAAAGATCACTTGTGCAGATCTAATGTGAAAAAGGCTTCTTCCAAAAAATATACCAAAAACATTCTTCCCAACTGTCCCAATGTATGAAGGACGTCCTGATTTAAAGGCTCTGTACCGCCATCCCATGCTCGGAGAAATAGAAATAGAGCGGATGAGTCAGCCCAACATGCTATATATAATATGCTGGGATAAGGGATCATTCCTCAAGACAATACGAATAATTGTACTCTGGATGGAAACAAATAAGAAAGCCCGACAGGTTGTATGTAATAATGATGTCCGCTATAAGAACTCAAAGATAGCTGGTACCTTACCAGATTACTGGATAGTGTTCCGCCAGAGTGTATAGTGTAGACCAATTCACTCACTGGATAGCCTCCGTGTACTCGGGAGGTGCAGTAAGGAACTGGCTGCCCCAGCAAACTCATTCACGCAGACTGGTTTATATCTCTTCTTAGGGCCTAAACCAAGTATTGATGGCAAAGGAGTGTAGAGCAGCACCCGACTTAAGGGCAAGACTGAAGTTAGGAATCCAATATCAGTAGACTGACTGTTCCTCCAAAGGATAGTATGATGAACACCACATGTATCACAGCAAAATATGACTGACGCGTTTCATCACCAGTATGCGATTTCCTCAGAGACATAGCTAAAGCATTTACCAGCTTCCAAATATACCTGTGAATCAATAATTGATTACTTGACACCTGTTAGGACTTACCCCTTCTATGTAAATAGGGCTCAAGTGTTATTTTATCACATACATAATATAAATAAAACATAATTACAATATGATTACATTCTTAATGTATCACGCCCATAATACAAACAAATGAGATACCGGTAGGATCAAAGGAGACAATCAAAAATAATATGAACATTATAACATATTTAAAAAAATATGTATAAAAAATACACATGAACTTATTCCATAAATATTCCAATTCTTTTTTGTAAAGCCAACTGAATTTAGAATCTTTGAATACTGAGAACAATTAACTAAATATCAGGGTGTGTATAGGCTTTATACCAAATGTACATCACTGGTCATACAGACTTCATGCACTTAGCTGGATTAGAAAACTCTATTAAATAGACCAGACATTTAACTCTCTAGATCTATTAGATTATGATATGGACGAAATAAATCCTATAATCGTAATCACGGATAGGTAATACTAAAGAGAAACACATATTTAATAATAAATAATGAACAGTATAATTCACTTCTTCCAAAGAAGAGACCTCATCAAATAAAATTAATAACTAGGACTAAATATAGATAGTAGAATGAATTTAAAGATGTGAATGTGCAGAAACCAACGCTAAAGTCTTAATGAGTAATAACAGTCAAAGGTAGTATTAGTAGACTCAACTAAAGGACCAAGTTATGTACTCTTATTTAAATAATCTCTTGAGTTCAAGGGATTCATTTAAACCCATTGGTGATAATGTGTTGAGGAGGTAAATCCAAAAAAACTCTTGTTTGCACAGATTTATGAACCTGTCGCCCCCTCTAGGGGTAGTTTTTATCAGTCCCCTCCCAATTAAAGACAGACCATTAGGATTGCAATTGTGTACCAAGGCAAAATGCCTTGAAACGCTATGAGTTCTCAGGCCATTTAATATGTTACGCTTATGCTCATTAAAATGGATTATAAGAGCTCTCGTTGTTCTGTCAACATGGTACAGATTACAACTACATTTCAATAGTTAGGTTACAAATGTGGAATTGCAATTGATAAAGCCCCTAATCTTATGCTCTATTTCATCTGTGTTTGAATTTACATATTGTATTCTATTTTCGATATATTTACATGTAATACAACATTGACCTCTACACTTATAACACCCATCGGGGATAGAAGGAAACCAAGGGGTAAATGTATGAAGCTCCGGGTTCTTCAACACCCGCGAGTTCGGCGTCTTCAGCGCTTAAATTTAAAGCGGCGCTGCCTTGTAAAGGGAAACTTCCCTTTACAAGGCAGCACCGCTTTAAATTTAAGCGCTGAAGACGCCGAACTCGCGGGTGTTGAAGAACCAGGAGCTTCATACATTTACCCCCAAGCCTTTTTCATTTCAACAGTATTCAACTCTTTGATCAAATAACCTTCCCTAGGTGATCAGTCCCTCATCTGGTCCATTGAAAGCTTTAAAAAACTGGGCGCCAAGATGTTTTTTAAGTTGTTGCTTTTTTAAAAACCACTGCTGTTTTGTTTGGAAGAAGTGTATTTAGTACTGGATCCTGTCTTAGAATAAAATAGTTGGAGCATATAATCCTCTTAATGTTGAATGATAATTCATTGTATTTTGAGATGAATGCACATTCATGATTATTAGCATTCTTACCACTGTTCAATTTAATGTTGTCTTGTCTTACCTCCCTATCTGGATTATGTCCACTATTCTTAACTGCATTGGGGATCAAAAGGGCTATTGTGCCCATCCTCTTGACTTTTTCAAGAGCCTGATATATGAGAGTCGAAGGGTACCCACGATCTATGAAATAAGCAGACAAAATATTGGAACAGTTTCTGCAAAGCCACATAAATTGCCCCTTAGGGATATTTTGCTTCCATTTCTGGTAATGGGCACTAGAGTAATATAGATAGATACTACAATCAACTTTTTTGCAAAAGGTGGAGGTGGAAATAGAACCGCTGTGGTCGAGAGGGTCATATCAAGGAATTCAATCTGTGTAACATTATATGTGTATGTGAATTTTAAATTATAATCATTGGTATTTAAAAAATTAACAAAATCCAGTGCCTGTGCTTCCCCCCCCTTCCATATAAAAAACAAATCATCAATATAACGGCCATAGAGAACGAGGTCCGCCCCTAGTTCACAGGCCCACACGTGGGACTCTTCAAAGTCCTCCATGTACAAGAAGGTGTAGCTCTGAGTGAAGTGCGTCCCCATGGCCGTTCCCATCATCTGTACATAATTACTGCCATCGAACAATAAATGAATATGTGATAATATGAAAGATATAGCGTTTACAATGAACCTTTGGTAATCCGGTGAGGTCCTATTCTGTTCACATAACACTTTCTCAATGACCTGTAAACCTCTATCATGCAGAGTATTTGTGTATAGGGACTCAACCTCCAGAGTGAGGAAGGCAAGTTTTCCTCCCAGCTTATAATATCCTGTAATAGATTCAAAAGATGCGTGGAATCCCGAATGTGAGACCTCAAATTGGTCACCAGGGGTGGCAAGTAAAAGTCTATGCAACTTGATAGATTCACTGTAAGTCACTCAATGCCAGAAACGATAGTATGCCCTGGTGGGTTGGATAGGTGCTTGTGAATTTTGGGGAGGTGGTAATATATAGGTGTGATAGGGTGAGTGACAAATAAAAACCTGAATTCATCCCTCGAGATGACACCATCGGCCAAGACGAGGTCTAAGATGTTCTTCAATTCTAATTTATACCCCTCACTTGGATTAGCCTCTAATTTTTTTGTGATAACTTCTATTAACCAATTGTCTGGAAGTTTCTTTTTGGTAATCCAGCACATTCTTGACCACCACACCTTCCCCTTTTTCAACATTTTTGATAATAATGGAGGAGTCTGACCGTAATTTCCTATGAAAATCTCTTTCTATTTTTAAAGGAACATAAGTTGCTGAATTGTTCCATAGTCACCTTATAGAATCAGTCCATCTGAACACTTTTCATCTGAGTAGGAACAAATTCAGATTTTCGTTTGAACTTTGATTTAGTTATTTCATTCGACTGATTAATATCAAACATAGAGTCAGAATTCACCACATTACCGCAAAGCCATAGTTCCTCAAGATCCAATAATATTTGATTATCTTGTTCACTATCTAGTGTAATTAGTTGTACATCAGTTTTCATTTTTTTTCCTCAATTTTTTAGTTGCAAAGTACTTCTTTCTGCAAAGCAGCCTCATCTATCTGTTTAGTTCTGTAAATAATTAAAACAGATTCGGTTCCATAGCTGGGGCACAGCTAAATCCTTTACTTAGTAACTCCATTTGAGCTACTGTCAGTGTTTTACTTGATAGATTAAATACACCTGTATTTTTCATATTTTTATCATTACTTAAACTATGGTTAGTTTTTACTGAGTTGGTTTCTTTAATGGTTTTAGATTTTACACTCTTGGTTTTATTATAGGCTTTAGATACATACTTGATAACCCCTACATTCTTGTATTTATTTTGGTTTCTGTTGTTGTTATAGCTTTGTCACCTCTCAAGCTTATTCTCATCTTTTTAAATCAAAACTTTATTCCTCCTCTTTTCCTCCGAAATAATTCTGATCGGACCTGGTGATAACAATCGGTACCGATTCCCGTCTGTCTAATCCTTCTCTTTCTGACATTGATGTGTCTCTAGAAAAGGCCACTGAGTCTGGGTGTTTATATTGATTTTTAGATTTTTAGCATCCCTGTATGGCCCCCACACTCCATCACAGTTACCTTTCATTCAGCTCCCTGCCTTGCGAGTGACATATGAAAGAGTCACTGGGAAGCAAGTATAATGCTGAATGCAACCACACAATTACACTGAATCCTTGTATACCGGGGCACCGAGAGAGGGGGTGGTGATTAGTTAAGGGAGGATGAGGCTCTGGTCCCATCAGAGCTCAATTGAGGGCACAGAAGAGTGACTATGCGGCCCTGCTTGTGAGAGCTTACAAGCAATTCATATTAATATCTTGTCATTCTAAGTGTGACCAATCAGGATGGACAAGATGTGTGACATAGCAACTCAGATTCCAGAGCCTTGGGGAACTCTCTGATTCCAGAGCTTGCTTTGGAGCCAGGTATGGCTTCCTAACTTGTCGCGCCAGCTCTATTTGTAGTCTTTAAATGACTAGAAATACAAATCTAGAAAGAAACTGTAAAACTGGCATTCCTTGAAGCAGTGAAGCAAAACTGGGACTCAAACATTGTATCATCTGAATTTCGAACCTCTTCAAGATGACCTGTTCGATTTTCATGAAATTCCGCTACATCTCTTATCTCTATTCAGAAGGATTCTCTAACCGTAGATTGGTCCTATCTTCTTCTGACTCTACCATGGTTCCTTTATAAATTTACTTTAAAGACTTATTCAAGAGGAAGCAGTAATGCAAAGAGGGTTTTTTTGTTTAATTATTTTACATTATAGAATGTACTAGATAACTGGCAACTAGACTTTTCACGATACTCCACCTTTGGCAGTGTTTTGCATGTTTCCCTGGCAGAATTTGGCCATAAGTGTTGCCAGTCCTGCCCCTACCAGAGCACACAGCAGAATGAATTGACCGTGGTTGTCTCAGCTCTATGGGAAACATCCTGATCCACCGCAATAAGTTGTTTGTTTCTCTAACTCAGAGCCATCTTGAAGGAAAGTAAATAAATGACTTCTGATACCATATATAGGGAAGCTTGTGCACACATAGAATAAAGGTGAAAACCAGCTGCAGGAAGATGTTTTGATTTTTTGTTTAAAGCAAAATTGATAAAAGGGGTTCTCGCTAGATAAGTATATTTGGAATTCAGAAAAAATAACAACTGAATTTAACAGGCCTTATGGACTTACACTATAATTTAGACAACATTTTAGATTCAAGTCAGTCCACTATCTATGGTGACAATAATGGGGGTTGAGGGAGAGTCGAGTGAGACGGGGAGGGAGTTCCAGAGATTAGGGACAGTACAGCAGAAGTCTTGAAAAAACATGGGAGGAAGTAATGAGAGCTGAATTGAGGCGGAGGTCAGAGACAGAGCGGAGTGGACGGGGAGGTTTGTACCTCGATACAAGGTCAGAGATCTAAAGGGGAGAAGTGTTGGTAAGGGCTTTGTAAGTGATGGTAAAGAGCTTGAACAGAATTCTCTAATGGATAGGGAGCCAATGAAGGGATTTACACAGAGAAGAAGTGGAAGATGTGCGGTGGAAGAGGAAGATGAGCGTAGCCGCAGCATTCTGTGTGGATTGAAGGTCAGAAATACGAAAGTGAGGAAGGTCAGTGAGAAGGAGGTTGCAATAGTCCAGATGAGAAATGATGAGGGAATGGAGCAGGATTTTGGTTGCTTCCTGAAAGAGGAACAGATGGACTTTCGTGATATTGGGAGGGATAGCAACATTGGCAGGAGGAAAGATGATGAGCTCGGATTTGGAGATGTTGAGTTTCAACGTGTAAATAGCTTATAATACGTAACTCGATTTTGAAACCACTAAATAGATTGCAGCCTTGCAGAATTGGATCTTAATATATCCTGACCTAATTCTGTTTTGTTAAAGCTGCATGGAACCACAGTGTAATAATCAGCATATGAAAGCTGCAATGTGACTGTGCGCTTTTCACTTGTAGGGCATTAGCTATGGATGGTTATTAAACATAAAATATACTCAGTTATAACAATGTAACTGTTGGCTCATTTATTTCTGTAATATGTCTCTGTTTTAGTGGTTTAATCGGACCAAGATGAGACAGGGCAAAGTTCTGCTACTTCTCAGCCAGGGCAAATCACTAAAGATGGAAGCCACAAATTTGTTGAGCCCGCCTTGGTTGTTTTCCTTTGTGCATTGAGAAATGCATAGTACTACTTCTCTTCTTCTTTATGCTGGGATATGTTTCAATGTTTTATTTAAAATTCCTGTTTCTAAGTTAATGTTATTTAAAAAAAAATGTCATTATGTCTATTATCAAACTAGCCCCACTTCAATCAAACCACCATTTCTAGACCCTCTAGCGAGACCTCTTCCAATAAATGCTCTGCTCTCAAACCTCCCACTTAATATAAGTTTTATTGTAGTTAACCATGCAGAGCTAATTTAACATTTAAAATATTTTTATTACCAAAGCAAAACCATATGTAGTTTTTCACAGTTCCCGGTTCTCCTATCTGTTGCTGTTCTTTGTATAATATTTTAAATCTTTTGACGTTAGACTGATAATGTGTCATAGCAGACTGGGCAAATTTTGTTCAATTCAGGTAATATATTTATGTATGTACTAGAGAGTTTATCTAACAAACAATTTTAGATAGGTCGGGGGTTTAATTTGGAAATATGTAAAAAATTAAAAATGTCATAAAGATGTCATTTAAAATAACAAAGGTCTACAACCCATCATTGTGCAGATTATATATCAATTTATTATTTAAACTAGAGGAATTATAAAATGTTCCCTACACAAACCTGTAGCTTCTGGGTTCTGCTGTATTTCAGCAAACCAACAATAGGGCAGGTTTCAGAGGCACTTACAGTATGAGCAGGTCTCTATAAATGCATCCACACACTAGGAGCCACCTCCCAAAAGTAGGAGACACTGTTTGTTGGGCCATATCTGTTGCCCAGTATAACATGCTGAGCCACATCTGGCTATAAGGTTCAGCTATAACTGATGCCATGCATAATATACAGAAGTATATCTGGTGCTCACTCTAATGTGTACAGCCATACCTGTGACATGTTTTTGTCATGGGCGTTTATCGTTGATTTGCATCAACTTGCACCTAGACAGACGGAATCGGGCCAGGCAACAACGGGCAAGCACATGCTGAGTACATTATAGGGGCAATAATGCCACTGCGTCAAAATTATACATGGATGAAACCGAGGATACACCTTTTAGGTGGCGTATGTCTTGTGGATGCTGGAGGTCTGGTTCAACGATACACAATGATGATAACTATGGCAGCACTATGTAGCCAATTCTGATTGGCTGATTGCCTCTTGATCCCTCCAGCTTACAGTGCTTAAATCATTAGCATCACAGCTATATATGAAGTTGTAGGCCGTTTATTCTCTTATCACAGTTTGGACTACTGCAGCAAAGTACATTGCTATTTGATTTTTAAATGGGAAAACAATATATGTCCATATTTAATTTATAAATTTATTTTGTATTTGTGTTTTGTAGTTAATCACATTTTATTATGAAAATATGGTTGTTTTTTTATTTATTAATAACTGCCAATACAATATTCTCTCTTGTGTATATAAAGTTTCATGCCATTATTATATTGTGTAACCCTGAATGTGGGCCCAGCTAACAGGATAAGAGCCACTGATAGGGGTGCAAAGATAAGGGAGATGTAGAGACCAAGAGCCTGAGTCATTAAGGAGAAAAAAACATAAAAAAAGGAGTAACTGTGCACCTGGGCAAAACCATGTTGCATTGGAGGGGGAAACAGTTGGAGTAGAATTTTTGTAAAATTGAGGAGTGAAGCCGTCTGGGCCAGAAGCTGAGGACGATTTTAACGATTTGATCGCCGACAGTGTCTCTTCCTGCGTAAAGTCAACATTCAGGAAGTGAGGGTCAGCATCAGAGAGAAGTGGGAATGGCTGAGAGAACAGAAAAGAGTTAGATTAATTCTCCAGAGAGTCGGCAGAAGAACTAGGGGCCCAATAGGTTATAAAGATCTTTATAATATCGGGCAGCACGGTGGCTTAGTGGTTAGAACCTCTGCCTCACAGCACTGGGGTCATGAGTTCAATTCCCGACTATGGCCTTATCTGTGTGGAGTTTGTATGTTCTCCCCGTGTTTGCGTGGGTTTCCTCCAGGTGCTCCGGTTTCCTCCCACACTCCAAAAACATACTGGTAGGTTAATTGGCTGCTAACAAATTGACCCTAGTCTGTATCTGTGTGTGGCTATATTAGGGAATTTATACTGTAAGCCCCAATGGGGCAGGGACTGATGTGAGTGAGTTCTCTGTACACTGCGGAATGAGTGGCGCTATATAAATAAATGATGATGATAATAGTCATTAAATTCTTGACTATTATAATGGACTGTCCACTATGTGTTTTATAATCTCAGAGATCAGGCCAAGAGCCCTTCTCTGATGCATTGTATTTATATTATAGTAGTTTTGCTCTCTGGGAGGAATGGATCATGGCGAATTTTCCATCTCTGCTTTCTGCTATCACTATAAAAACCTACAGCCTCATTTTTATGTAGTACTTGAAGTTACAGCGCTGCTGTCTCATATTATACATGTTCCTCAATGTACTGTGCTATTTAAAGCAAAGACTATTTTTAGTGGTTTACCTTAGATCGATGTGTGTGAGCAGCTCTGCTGTATACCAGCCAACTAACCACTTGCCCCACCAGATGCTCATATTCAGGTACCTGTGTCAGCAACATTGTCCATCTTTTCTCAGTTCTCAAACAAGCTAAAGAAAAGTCATTAAAATGCTATAAATATTAACACTATCTATATTTATGCTTAAATATACTTTTAAGATGGTTGACATTATTTTTTTTATAGATACAATTTTAAATAATAGTTTTTTATATTTCTTTTTTTTTACTGTTATATATATAAATATAATTTATGCTAATATGCATGTATGAATAAATGTCTACGTGCCAGATCTGCAGTGTTTCTCCCAAACATCTGGTCACATACTTAGTAAATGTCTGCAATTTGCATTTTTGCAGGGTTGGAGATTCCCGAGCTATTTAGAAATGTTTTACTGCAGGTTTGATCACTATGACAACTCTCACTTGCCCACTCTCCCAGAATATCTGGGTACGTCTCTAGGATTCCCAGGACAGCAGGTACCCCCAGCACCCTGCCCATTTCCTAGTGAAGTGGGCGGGACTGGCACTTCGATGACGCCATACTCTGCAAATTCCGTCATTTTGGTTTGTGGACGGGACTAACATGACATGATTCATGGAGCTATGCTACCCTTTTTGTTTTTTGCCAGGAAAAACCCTGTTGATGCTAAGCATAGGCTAGATTTTCTTTTATGAAGCATCTATAAAAAAATGTTTTTTTAAATAAAGCATTTTAATGCATTAATGTTTCCATTATATTATATTTATGTATGCAAATAAAAATAAAGAACTTTAATAATATAATTTAAAAAACAACATTATATATAATCTACATATCATTTTTTTTACATGTGTGTAACATGTTTACATGTATTTTCTAGTTAATTATATGCAGGCACAAAAGGGCAGAGACTCTTATCGCTCTGTGCCAGTGCCGCGGTGTCCATTGACTAATGCTCAGATGCCTCAGTGTCCTCCCCATGCCCTATGCATGGGTCTACAAGACCTCTGACCAGTACACACAAAACAACAATCGAGTAATACAAATACAGTAAAACAAAAACAACAATCCCACTCCTTAATAAAAAAAAAGTGTTTTTTTTCACGATCTGATTTAATCCCTTAGTAGTTACCAACCATCCTATGTGTAAACAATCAATTTATTTTTCCTCAGTTTTAATCACATATAAACACGTCTTAATTGAAGCCCTTGATCCTCAGTTCTATATAGTGTCGAGTCAGTAAGGAGGGGACGGGCAAGTTCTAAGTTTGATGCTTTGTATTATCAGTGCAGAAACACACAGGAGCTCACAGGTACACCGTAAGAGGTGCAAACCCAGCAGCAATACTGGCAGAGGTTTGGCAACACTTCACAGCAATACTTTTCCCTCCTAGCAGAAAAATTCAATCCAGGTTGTCAGACCTTATAAAAGCTAAAACTCTGTCCAATTGTGTGGGGATGAGGTGGGGCTATTTGACTCCATGAGAACTTAACCCCTTTCTCACACTTTTCTACATCCTGCCACAGTAGCACAAACACAATAATATAAAAATAAGTGATTTAGCCTGGATTCCAGGACACAGCACACTGGACAGGCTCTATTGTAAACTCTCTGAGTTCTAATTGGTGTCAGCAATTTTTACCACCGACTCCCATGTATCTGATTGGACGAGAATCTTATCCAATCAGATGCATGAGCAACGGGGTGACATATGATTCAGCATTCAGATCACAGTCTACATACGGGACATTCCTACGAGAATCTCTGAGGGGTCGTATGGATTAAACAAGGAGGGGTTATTCAATAAGACTACATTACCCAAAAACATTGTGCATGCTTTCACATGGAAATTGGATGTTAAGCATGGTTTAGCATAAAAACGATAGCCTAATTCCAACTTAAGGCTTTTCCTGGACCACATACATTAAATATGATGTCTGGAGGAAAAGTTGAAACATTGCAATATACAATAAAGAAAGTCACAGATTGATGAAACTACTAAAAACAAAACACATACAAACATATGATTTTGAATATTTTTTTCTTCCTACATTAGTATTAAAATGTAAAGTGTATTTATAGATTATCTTCTATTAGTTGAGCGTTTGTGCCAACACAGTTTCTTGCATTACACTCTGCCTTGTTGATGGAAGCCGTCACTAATGTAATATAATTGTTAGGCTCCTTAATTCCATTCCCAAAGGTGGTGCAATCATCCCAGCAGGATTCACACCACTGAACTCTGAATACTGGAAAAGTATCCAGTCTTTCATGTCTCATCATTAAAACCTCCATGTCCCACAACCAAAATCTCAAGAGCCCCACCACCTATCTAGGTTCATTTGGAATAATATTTGGAATATATTTTCGATTTCCACTAGTCAGGGGCCAAGTACAGTACCTCATTAAGTGGAAGGGGTACAGCATTGCAGAACGATCTTGGGCACCTGCTATGGATATCCATCCACCAAAGCTAATTATGAAACCTGGAAGATAAGGGATACTGGGAGAAAGGGGGTTCCGAGCCAGCACAGAAGAACAATATATTTTTTGGCGACGTGCCCCCCTTATGTTCTGCATCCCCACTTTGAACAGAGCAGGTATCGGAACAAGCACAGAGATATGAGCAAGCGGCACCTACACCAACCCCAGGCACGGGGGCATTGGAAATCCCAGTACCAGCCCTGTCAGGCTTGCTGCTAATTCCATGAAGAATTCAAAACACTGAACTCTGCAGCAGCGAGGTCTTGTGAGTGCAGTCAGGCACTGCTCAATTAACAGCCTGCTATAGCTTGTGTATTACATATAGGGAAACTGCATCAGAGATTGACTAATGATCTCCTGCTAGTGATCAAGTGTTAACACCTGAGGTTAGTTACCACAGGCCTATATATACAGCTCCCTGGAACCAGAAACTGCCAGAATAATAACTGGCTCTTTAATCCTTGAGATAGGATGACTATTCCCAACTCTATTGGAGTTTTTGTGACACTGCTTGCCTTACTCCTTCCACTGTGGACACTACAATACCCAATAAAGGCCATAGTTGCCAACTCCCGGAAACTTGTTTCCGGGAGAGGGGGCGAGACTGGAGGGCGGGAGGGGGTGGGACGAGGCCAATCACGTCATTTTGGCCCGCCCCCCGCGACGCAAATTACGTTTTTGCGGGGGGCGGGGCCAAAATGACGTGATTCTCGGTGAAATCCGGGATGCGGGAGAAATGCCATCTCCCCCGGGAGCCCGGGAGACTGACCCGAATTTCGGGAGTCTCCCGGACTTTCCGGGAGAGTTGGTAAGTATGATAAAGGCATAAAGATTAAAATACACTTATCTACCTTGTTTAGACATTGCTACAGACTTGAAACCCTGCTATAACATATGTTATTCTGCTGCTGAGCAGGTTCTCTCCACTTCTCTTGAATCAGTGACAACAGATGTTTTTCTCTGAGGATTTTCTGCTCTCTGATTGATATTTTAATATCATGTGACCTGTGCACAGGCTTCTGGAATTTGTAGTTGTGCTTGTGCTTTCATAAACATTATGCACTGTAATGTGATCAGGACTAAAGCTCCCAGAAAGTCAGAAGCCTGGGGGAGTGACAACCAAATCTTGCGAGATCGGAGATCTGATCATGCGAAAATTACATTTTGCCTCACATTCAGATCCAAGGCGCAGGGGCTATTTCGAATCTATCTGAGGCTCAACTCAGATATGTAAAACTCGGATTTGCCGGATTATCCTGAATCCGAACCGTTTATCCCCTTGTAAAATGTATTTCTTATACTTTTATATTCCTTTATTTACAGTCTGGTAACCTGAATATATATGAGTAGAGTCAAAGTATATAGGACAAGGTCAAGGCAGGCTTATAACAAGCCATGTAAGGAGGAATGGAACAAGACAATGTTTACAGAGCAAAACAAAATTACCAGTTGCACAGACTGCAGGAAGCTAAGGGATTAGGGGGCATATTTATTAAAGGGGGCATTTTTAACACGATCCTTTTCAATCATTATTGCAAAGATAAGGATTGAAAGATCTTGTGCATTTACTAAAAAACTTTAACAAGAACAGCAGTCACGAAAAACTGCGAAGACCCCTCTCCTATAATTCCTATGGTCATTATCGCAAAGTGACCACCTTTGCGATAGTGACCCGAGGAGCAGAGCTGAAGAATTACGCATATGGTAATGTACGCCAGGCTGAGCTGCCGTACATTACCGTATGTGTCAATGCCTTTTCATTCCTTATTAGATTGCCGTACAGAGCAGTCCCCATAGACATATATGGGAAATGCACTGTATTTTGAAAAAAAATGCATAGCAGCAGATATTTATGATATCTGCTACGATGCACTGTTAATATATGTGCATATTACTTAAACATGCGTCGGTCCCCTGAAAACTGCAAAAAATTCAGGGAAATGTAATGAAAAAAAGCTATACTAAATAGACCCCTATATATCCTGCCCGCACCTTTGTCAGGAAGGCGATGCAGGTGTAATGGATCAGATTCTGTCAGAAAAAAGAAAGAAAAAAAAGCACCTATTCTTTATCACTTTATTGCCAGTGTGGTGGGTTTTTTGGATTTTTGGAATTTGCCATTATGCCAGATACAGAAAAAGAAAATACATTTAATACAGTGGTAATTGAGAATTTGGAAAGGGGGCATGCTACTTGCTTTTAATTGTTCAGTGTTTTAATTTAAACCTGCCCGGTGAGATCAGGACCAGCACTGGTGGAGGTCATTGTTTGGGGTTGCCGAAACAATAAAACCCAGTAAACACATTGCACTTCAGTGGGAAAGTGCCTCTCTAGACACTCAAAAGGGGCATCTGTGATAAAAAACTGCCCGAAACTTTGCAGATATAAACAATTCTAAGCAAAGCAGCATTACAGGAGAAAAACATAAACATTTATTTAATTGAATAGAGTGGAACTAAAGTGATAGGAGGTGTGACATTTACACTTTTGTACATTGCGGACCTGATACATCTTTGGATGTAAGTTGCTTTTAATGCTGTATCTTGCATGAAATAGCTCTGCCCATTCTCAGAAGCAGACCTTACACCAATCAATGCAATTACATGCAATTCATGTCCCAACGCAAATGCCACTTACGGCTGCCTACGGCTTGAAGAGTGGAACGGGGCAGGTAATGGGCGGATGAACGTAGGCAATGTACAAATAGGGCGTGCCGAGGGTGTGCCAACGCAGATGTGGTCGATTCAAGTCCTGGGTTTTTTAGCACCAGTTAAAGGGCAGGTGCAAGTGCCAACTGATAGTGATGACTGACATGTCATAGTCTTTGTTGCACACATTTGCAAATGTATGTTAAAGCCACTCGCCACTCCACGGCGCTTTTGCTAATAGGGTGGTCCTAACTCTAAACAATGAGAGTCCCATATATTTGGGCCATATATATATATATATATATATATATATATATGTGCGTTTTTAAATTGAGAGCTAACATATCAAGAGGTACCCCAAAAGCCTCCAAACAGCAATCCAATGCCAGTACTCCCCTTCAGCTACTGACACCAACATGCATCTCAAATACAGAAGTGGAAGTTGCTCAATCATTTATAGGCTCATAGCAGGTGCTTGCAAGGGTGGGGTTATCCTAAAAGGAACAACCCCACCCTTTCAAGCACCTGCTATGAGTCTATAAATTGATTGAGCAACTTCCACTTCTGTCATAGTCTTTGTATTAAAAACTACACGTATGCGTTCCAGAGAACATATGTATGCAACAAAATTGACTATTGTGAGCTAATCAGAACGGGGTTGCGGTCTTATGGGGTAGATGACTGCACTTCAGATAAACCATACAAGAATATCACACCAGTCAATTGTTTTGGTTTGACTAGCCACAGCTAGTTTATTTTCCAGTCATCAATACTGTCTGGCACTAAATAAACATTCAGGAACACCCTCTCTCAAGTGAGGGACTTTGTGTCCCAGACACATACAAAAATACATTATTAACTGGTCACCATTTGCAGTGTCTCTCAGGAGGCATCCAACCTCCTCCCCCGGCTGTGAGAAACACAGGAAACTGACCAGTAACTTTTTGTCAGCACCTTGCAGATGCAACTCCTGATTAGTCTGCTGTGAGACTGGGAGATCAGTAGACCCGAACTAGGCCTTATATGGAGCCCACCCTTCACTTTCCATACATAACCCCAGGGACTCTTACCAGTTTTTCCTACAGCTGATAAACACACTTTTGGAAGCTTTTCCCATACACATAAACAATCTCCATTGGGTTTTAATATACACAAGGCAGAAAGTCTAGGATCTATACCTCGGCCAATCAGCACTTTCCCTATACTTCTGTCACACTATATATAAGAATTTTATGTACACTATCAATTAAGAACATCCTGATTTATGTATTTAATGTAAAAAAATGAAAATATTTTCTTTAAAACATATGATTATAGTATTATGAGTTGGTAATTTGTTTTATATTTTCTGTTTATTGCATGAGTTCTGATGGGACTTTATATTGCACATATACTTGTGCGTATCCTGCAGGCTGTTCTGCCTATCTACATATGGCAAGTAACATATATATATATATATAGTATAGTATATACTATATTATATATAGTATATACTATATATATATATATATTTATATAGTATAGTCAGAGCGTTCTTATACCCAGAATCAAATAGTAATGTATCTTGAGATCCACTAGATTTGAATACGGTCAGAACTATGCTCAAGTTCCGTGTTCATTTTAAAAACACCACTTGCGTGTAGGCTGCGTTGGATGAATCAGTCCCTGCATCTCTAAACATTTTTCCACCTTTGCATTTTACTGTCATGTGTCTTATCTGGAAATGTCACTTTGGAGTCACTTTGGCCTTTTTCATTGTTTACAAAACTTTACTATGAGTCACTTTTGCTGTCATTTAAGACATCTAAGGAAAGTGCACTGGAAAAGACTTGTAAGTGGTCATATAAGTTAACTGCTGAAGACTTCACTTTGACCTGAAGATACCAAGAAGCCAATGTACAGTGTTTGGTACACTCCACAAAATAGAGGTATATACTAAAGTTTATGTTAACATTTTAAAATAAGTGTTTTTTTTTTTATCATCCACATATATACTTTTTTTCTCAAAAGTGTAATGTGAATGAGTTTTTGATTATTTTGAGGATACAGTAAACCCCCATTTTACATTTTTCTGGGAACCAGGAAAAATTGGTGTAACATACATGAAAGTTTAAAACGAGTCCAAAGTCACCCAAAACTTCAAATAAAAGAAAGAAAAACACAGCAGACAATTCACAGTTGGCCACATTGTATTATTTTGGTAAACAGTCTGTTCCAGTAAGTAAAATGTCAGAGTCACTCCCGGTATCAATCAATGTAGAACGTTCTCCTTTCACAAATTCATGCCATTGAAACCATTTAATCATAGGTGACGATACAGAGGTTGAGTAGGATACTCCCATCAGGGCCATCTTTTCCATTGGGCATGATGGGCAGCTGCCCTGGGGCCCCACGAGCAAGGGGGCCCCATAGGCATGGTTCTTAATGAGAATAAATAATCCTGCAAAAGAAAAAAACCTGCAAAAAAACCCTACAAGGGTCACTGAGCAAGTACATCTATCTATCTCTATCTCTATATGTCTATATCTGTATACATCTATATATCTATATCTATATCTAGGGGCCCCGGTGCACTGCTTTGCCCAGGGGCCCATAATGTTGTTAAGATGGCCATGACTCCCATAGTTTCCATGTGAAGATTAGACTGGATTTTAGATACAAGCTTAGTAATAGAAGGTGGAGCTGGATTCTTCCCGTTCTGATCAATGGCTGCTATTGTCACATTAAAAATGTAGTAGAGATGAAGTAAAGCTTCCTACAGGGAGGATATTAAATCAATATTTTAAATGTATTCACCAATGTAAAAACTTCTTGCTACAGTGGTTGGATAACAGGGTGTCAGACGTCGTCACTGTTCACCTGCTTCATCGCAGGGACAGACGCCTCCTCCGCTGTTGGGCACACAAGCCCATTACCTGGCAACGAAACACAATCTCCAGCTTCATCTTTGCCAGTCTGCAGATGCTTTTCCACTTTTCCTGCCAGCGGTCTGTGGTGGATGAAGTTTTTGACCTCCAAATCTAATTGTATTGCCTATAAGGCAGATTCCCACACCTGCTGGTTGCCAGATTATTGGGTCACTTGTGTTCCAGCTCCAGCATTCTCCTGATCCTGCTAATATTAATGTTTACCTGGCTTAAACCTCTGCTGTTCCTGACTACCTCTTTGGCATCTGATTTGGCTCAATTGATTACCATGCTTAGACCTCTGCTATTCCTGACTTCTTCTTTGGCATCTGATTTGGCTCCGTTTATTATCTATTATTGACCTCAGCTTGATTGACTGTTCATCACCTGCTGCTTCGCCAGTGAGTGACATTGAGGGTCGCGACCTGTACATTCCACGCAGCATATCCCAAACCTATACTCTGCGCCTCCTTGATCAGCTGCGCCAACTACTGGTAGGCAGCCGCCATCAAATTCCTAGTGTGGTTGAGATAAAGGACAGTTCCAAAATAAATGGTTACTATCCTTAATCTCACTATAACCATACCAGCAATTGTTAGCTTGGTTGGGTCACATTTAATGTTCTCTATCTGGAGTGAGGTTTAACCTACTTAAAGTTAAATCAGCACCTCTGAATGGTTCAGGCATTTAGACATACAGGGCCTGATTCATGTTGAAATGTAAGTCCATTTGCGTGCCGTATCTTGCATAAAATAGCTCTGTACATACTCATAAACAGACCTTATGCCAATGAACGCAATTGCATGCAATTCATGTCTGAAGGCAAATGACACTTGCGACTGCCTACAAACTGGAGGCTGGAAATGTGGTGGGAAGGAGTGGGCGAACATGTTAGGAGAGAGGTGACAGACAGCCGCCATCCACAACCGTGTGTGGTAATAACGACCAGTTATGTGAGAGAAGCTGCTGCAGAATCTCTTCACACAGAGGGCTGCTCCTCTCCTCCAAGTTGAAGTGGGAAAGTGCCTAGAGTCAGCGGAATCCCAGAGCGCAGAGAGAGCAAATCCGACAGGATTCATCCCTGCAAACTTCCCTTCTAGTTTAAATGGAAGCTGAACGGATTCTGTGTATGCCTTGACAAAGACCCCAGAGGCGGGGTTAAAACGCGTCGGTTAACACAGATCCGCCCACTTAACAGCAGTGTTACACGAACCGGAGGAGAGAGGGACTGTCTAGCGGAGATTGCCCGGGAGTTATTTGATCTACACGCTGACTCTTTTTTGGTCTTTATGTTAAAAACTACATATATGCGTGCCAATAGATAGCAAGTAAGAGAGAATATAAAGAACATCCTGATTTATGTATTTAATGTTAAAAAGAACAACAACATTTTTAATGCAAATATTTTTTTAATATGCACATATGCATATGCATATCCTGCACTGAATTCTGTCTTTAAACATACGGCAAGTAACATTAGGCAGAGCGTACTTCGTAATTCAAACTGAAACGTATCTTGAAATCCTTTTGGATCTGAATACGGTGGAAACTATGCTCAAGTTCCGTGCTCATTTTTTAAACGCAAGTTGCATGCAGGTTGCGTATGAACATGAATCAGGCCCTGTGTGAAGTGGTAAAGATCTGTTCCCATTGTGCTTCTGTAAGCATCTTGTTTAAATCCACTTCCCATCGTATTTGCATAATCATATTAATAATAAAATTAATATTAATAGCTGATATCCAAAGTTCATTCTCCCTATATGTCTATTGTGGGCCAGGGACTAGAGTAATGCATTCCTGCTGCCCCTGCAAAGCTTATAAATACATGCTGTTCATTAGCCAGTGTGATCAATAATTTTTAATAATTAAAATAAAGGGAGCCCCAACTGTATGGAGTACTTGCCTTAATCAGTTGGAGTACCACAAGGCTCAGTCTTAGGTCCTCTGCTATTCTCTATCTACACCACTTCTCGTGGAAAACGTATGCGGATGATACACAAATCTATCTATCCTCTCCTGATCTTTCACCATCTGTGTTGTCTCGCAGTTCTGACTGTCTTTCTGCCATTTCATCTTGGATGTCTTCTCGCAAACTCAAACTCAATCTTTCAAAAACTGAATTAATAATATTTCCACCCAAAAACAGAAGCTTCCTGCCTGACATTTCTATTTCTGTTGATAACATGACCATAAATCCCACCCTGCAAGCTCGCTGCCTAGGTGTAATCCTTGACCCACAATTATCATTTATTTCCCACATCAACTCCATATTTAAATCATGTTACATACATCTAAAGAACGTTTCCAGAATATGCACATATCTCACACAAGACACCACAAAAACCTCAATTCATGCACTCATCATCTCCCACATCGACTATTGCAATTCCCTCCTTACTGGTCTTCCCAAAGTCAGACTCGAACCCCTACAATCTATTTTGCACGCAGCGGCTAGATTGATTTTCCTTTCAAACCGTTCTTCCTCTGCTGAGCCACTTTGTCAGTCTCTACATTGGTTGCCTGTATTTCAACGAACCCAATATAAAATTCTTCTACTAACATACAAGGCAGTCAACAAAATTGCACCGACATACATTTCCTCACTTGTCTCAAAATATCTCCCTACTCGACACCTCCGTTCTGCACAAGATCTGCGTCTCTCTTCCACTCTCATCACACCCTCCCATTCTCGGTTACAGGACTTTTTTCGGGCTGCACCCACTTTATGGAATTCCATCCCTTGCACAGTAAGACTTTCCTCTAGTCTTCAAACCTTCAAGCATTCTCTGAAAACTCACCTCTTCATCATCACCATTTATTTATATAGCGCCACTGATTCCGCAGTGCTGTACAGAGAACTCATTCACATCAGTCCCTGCCCCATTGAAGCTTACAGTCTAAATTCCCTAACATACAAAGAGAGAGAGAGAGAGAGAGAGAGAGAGACTAGGGTCAATTTTTGATAGCAGCCAATTAACCTACTAGTATGTTTTTGGAGTGTGGGAGGAAACCGGAGCACCCATAGGAAACCCACGCAAACACGGGGAGAACATACAAACTCCTCACAGATAAGGTCATGGTCGGGAATTGAACTCATGATCCCAGCGTGTGTGAGGCAGAAGTGCTAACCACTGAACCACCGTGTTGCCCTCTTCAGACAAGCTTACGATATTCCTCAACCACCATCTTAATCTCCCTATGTTACCCTATTACCAACCTCTACACAGGACAACAACCCTCTGACCAACATTTCCACACACACAGCCCACTCAATACTTTTACCTTTGCATTCTAGCTGGTCCATTGTGCAATATGATGTAGCACATGCCCTTGTGTTTCAAATTCCCATTGCCCCATAGATTGTAAGCTTGCGAGCAGGGTTCTCTTACCTCTCTGTCTGTATGTATTACCCAGTATTGTTTTATTAATGTTTGTTCCCAATTGTAAAGCGCTAGGGAATTTGCTGGCACTATATAAATAAATGTTAATGATGATGATGATGATGATGATGATGAATTCACAACTGCAACAACACCAAAAATGATCTTGTAAAATAGCATGGAAAATCATGGAAAATTGTCCCACTGAAATGCATTTGGAAGTGAGGGAATGTGAAGAAAGTGTCAGATTTCAGGAAAGTGTAAAATCAGGAAATGTATATTTATGCAATAGGCATTCAATAAACTTTAGTCCATCTGTGATTAATTAGATTTATTTCATGTCAGCAAATATTTTTCTATTGTGGTGAAGGTATCAGATATGGCCATATTTAAAATTCCTGATGTGCTCAATTGTTTTTCTGCAATTATTGTAGGCTCATTAAAATTCAATGTAGTATCTGCCTAATTAAGACATACTCTGTACAATGTTTAATTCTTCCTGTGATGAAATGAGATAAATGCTCATATAATATGCTGTTGTTAAAAAGCATTTCACAAGAATTACATTTTTAAATAATTTTGCTGTATCTTTAAAATTGCCCATTTGTGTTTAGAAACAACAGAACATATTAAACTATTTAAAGATTTTAAGTGCAGCCCCCAACATGAACCTCAGCTTGATATACGGATACATTTCCATAAACCATTTTTATGTCCCATAACTTAGCAATTTATTACATAATCTGTGAATTCTGTCATCTGGAATTCCACAAATGCTGAAAGCAAAATATTAATTACCATTGCCATCTGTGCAAAACAATGGCAAAAACAATATTTTAGTCCAGAGACTTCAATCACATCAGTTATCATTGGCATTATGCTCTGTGTTTGTTGATTGAGTTTACTACACTTTACCATTGCATAGTTAATTTGCAGACAAACAGTCATTCAACACGCAGCATAGAACCAGTATTATTTAGCATAGATGTACTTATCGGAAAATAATAAATGTGTCAATGTTTCAAGAGAAAAGGAGAAAGAAAGCTAGAAAAAGAAATAAAGAAAAAGAGAACGCAATGAAGAGTGATAAAGAAAGAGAGGAAAAAACAGCAAGAAGGAATGAAAGAAAGAAAGAGAAACAAAGGAAGAAAGGGAGAGAAGGACGGAAGGAAGGGAGAGAAGGAAGGAAGGGAGAGAATGAAGGAAGGGAGAGAGAGAAGGAAGAAAGGAAGGGAGAGAAGGCAGAAAGGGAGAGAAGGAAGGAAGAAAGGAAAGAAGGGAAGGAAAAGAAGAAATGAAGGAAAGAAACAAACAAACAAAGGAAGAAAGGAAGGAAGGGAGATAAGGAAGAGAAGAAAGAAAAAGGAAAAGAAGAAAGAAAAGGACAGAAGAAAGAGAAGGCAGAAAGAGACGGAAGGAAGAGAAGGAAGGAAGAAAAGGAAGGAACAGTAAGAAGGAAGAGAAGCAAGGAAGGTAGAGAAGGAATGAGAGAAAGAAGGAAGAAAGGAGAGAAAGGAAAGAAGGAATGGAAGAAAGGAAGGTAGGAAGGAAGAGAAGGAAGGAAGAAAGAAAAGAAAGAAGGAAGGAAAGAGAGAAACAAAGGAAGGAAGGGAGATAAGGAAGGTAGGTAGAGAAGGAAGGAAGAGAAGAAAGAGAAGGAAGGAAGAAAGGAGAGAAGGGAGGAAGGAAGGAAAGGAAAGAAGAAAGAGAAGGAAGGAAGAGAAGCAAGGAAGGTGGAGAAGGAAGGGAAGGGATGAGGGAAGGAGAGAAAGGAAAGAAGGAATGGAAGGAAGGAAAGGAAGGAAAGGAAGGAAGGAGAGAAAGGAAAGAAGGAATGGAAGGAAGGAAAGGAAGGAAGGAAGACATAAGAGAAAGGAAAAAAGGAATGGAAGAAAGGAAGGTAGGAAGGAAGGAAAGAAAGAAGGAAGGAAAAAGAGAAACAAAGGAAGGAAGTGAGATAAGGAAGGTAGGTAGAGAAGGAAGGAAGAGAAGAAAGAGAAGGAAGGAAGAAAGGAAAGAAGGAAGAGAAGGAAGGAAGAGTAGGATGGAAGGAAGGAAGGAAGAAAGGAAGGAAGGAAGGAAAGAAGGAAGAAAGGAAGGTCAAATAATGCTTGCATCAGGCTTAGCTCTGATATGTCCAATATCAATGAATGAGTGGCACAAAAACTTGCCTGAGAATGACCCATTTAAAATCCATGTGATAATTGTTGGGATACCCAAAAATCTGGCCTGTGGATGGCCATTGTCAGCTGCAATCATCGCCTAGCTGCAATAACAGGCCCCCATGCAATCCAGGTTCTCAGCCCCTGGGCCAAATAGCTACACTTGCTCAATGTGTCCACTCATGTGTATGACCAAAATAAAATAAAATACTATTACTAAGAGCTTGGACAGAGCGTGTGTCCAACATTAGGAAAGTTGGTTGAGTCTTAATTAATCACTGTAAAATGTATAGTGCTGCAGATAAAATAACTAACTACTTCTCTTTATTCTTTTCTACCATATTATTTATAGTATTTCTTTTACTTCTCTCCTAGTCATCTGTGCCACCCTGGTAATTCTTCTACTTTAGACATCTACTGCTGATCTTTTTTTCTTCTTATCTATTCTTCAATCTTCTCCCTTCAACACCACTTGGCATATTTATTGGGATAGCATATGTCTGCCACATAGACTCTGTCACAAACACTCCTTAACTGAAGTTTCCACTATTACATGTTGTCCCCAGCAGTTCCCGTATATGATTGATGGATAATCTCAGCCAATCAGATACTGTTTATCTGTGATTTGTTGAGACTTTCATCAATTTAAAATTTAGTGGAGGATTTGTTTTTTTGCTTTTTTGATGGTTATGTTTAGAGACATGCATACAGATACAAACACACTATTTCGGCCGCAAATGAAGCTGCCCTGTAGCAAATGCAAAACACAAGTCTGGCAACATGCGTACTAACGCATAGATCTGAGGCTGAATGAGTCTTACCTGCGTGAACACATCCTTACTGTACCTGGGCTATGGTAGACTATCCTTTCCCTCCCCTGTTCCGCCTCTCAAGTCATATGGTGTTGTAAGTCTCAAGTGCGTTCGGGTACGATTTACGCTCATACCCATATGGATACGCTCATGTACGCTCATTTTGTGAGCACGCACAGTGTGATTTTATGCAAAGTATGCTACACAAATTAACAATATGTCCAACTCTGAATCAGGCCCAAAGTGTGGTAAACCTGTGGGGTTGGAAACAGATATTATATCAGTGGTGATGGTTCATTGTAAATTTATAGTGTACATGGAAGTATTTCGCAAGTGAGTTGAGTAAAGCTAACAGGGTCAGGTTTTATGAGTGAGTTGCATCAGGAGTAGGGGCAGAGGTGAACAGTATAAGACTAGCTGCAATAATCATAATAGATGGAGAGCAGCCAATCAGTAGAAGAACCAAAGGAGAGAGTTGTAGTAATCTAGACAGGATATGATAAGCGCACGCACAAGTATTTAAACCGTCTTATGCGTGAGGAAATGCTGAGTATGAGATTTGTTTTAAAATGAAGAAGATGATGTTAAGAGGGGCTAAGAAACATGCTTGGGGAGACAGAAAAAGTACAATGTTATATACAGTCATTGTCATGTTGGACAGGGAACTGATGTAGAAGTAGGGTAATTGCAAACCTGTTTTAATGTTAATCTAAATAAAGAATATTAAGAAGAAGACAGCTCCATGACAGTCAGTAATACTATCCAGCAGACTTGAGAAATCTTGAAGGAGAAATAGATTGATCATTGATGGGGAAAAGCCACTTCCACTTTACATGACCGAAGGAGAATGCAGAATGAGTGTAGATGAAAGGAGTACAGATAAGCACCATGAGATCTCCTTCTTGCTTAGTGGGACAGGCCGGAATCCTGACTGACAAGGTCTGGGCAGTGTGGTATAATAGTAATTAATTGTCAATTAGTGGTCACTAGATGTTAATTAGTATTGAGTGGTCACAGATACTACAAAGGGTTGACGTCTAAGTGACGATGAGTTTTGGTATAAACGTGGGACCTAAGGGCATTTAGGGCATTTTGTGGCTTACGAGCTACAAGTGGCAAGTGTGAGTCTAAGAACATGTGGGAGTATGAGTGGCATGGGTGGACATTTTATGGCAAGTGCAGGTTTAAGGGCATGTGGAGGTGTGGAGGTAATTGTAGATGTCTTTTTGTCTATGTGTGTGCAACACAAACAGGGGAGGGCTGGCTGATTTTAGCCCGGGGGGCAAGCACACAGCAGCGGCCCATCCTTAAAGGGTGGTTTTTGGTGCAGTATATATTTATCTATATAAAAAGAGGCTATTGTAGTGTTGCCTAATCCATATATATATTTCATGCCCAGGCCCAGAGCTGGATTAAGGCTCTGGGGGGCCTGGGCACTTTAGACTGGGTAACCCCCTATGATGTAGCATGGTTATCATTTTAGACAAATACACAGGCAATACTGTGTGCACTACTGTTAGGTGCACACAGTTCTGCCTTCACGAGCAGTACACGGTGAAGCGGGACATACCTCCCAACTGTCCTAAGGGAATCAGTGACCCAAGTTCGGAACTGTCTCACCAGATTCAGGACAGTTGGCAGACTGTCCTGTTCTCTCCTACCTGTTCTTGTCACTGTCACCCCTTGTGGCTGCTGGTTACTTTAACTCATTTGCTGGTTGTCTGGATCCTGGAATATTGGAGGCCCTATTTGGAAAAAAAAATGGGTACATAAAATTTAGAAAACAAAGTTCCAGTGTTAAATCAATAGCACCCACGTTTTATAATTAGGCCTCCCTCCAGCCACAACAATTTAAAATAATAATATTCATATTTGCTAAATAGATCTCTTTCCCTCCAACCAACCCTGACATTAGATAGCAAACACATTTAATATACAAACCTATTTCCCTCCCCTCAGCATTATTTTAAATAGCATTTACATCTAACAAATATAACCATTTCCCACAATAATCCCAGGCATTAAATAATTCATAATCACATTTAATAAATAGACCTCATTCTCCCCAAACAGCCCCACAATCAATTAATAGCTCACCACCCCAGCATTAAATTAAAGGTGCAATTACTCCATCTGTGCTTTCTTTGTGAAACTTTCAAAAAGCAGGAGGACATTGAGCTTAGTCCCTACCATGTAGGTAGAGGAGTGAAGAACATGGCTCATCAATCAGGATTGCAAATTTAAGTGACTGAGAAAAAGAGGCTGGTGAGGTATATGAGTGTGTAGTTCATAGTGTAGTGAACTCAGAGCCGTAACTAAGAATTCTAGTGCCTGGGGTGAGAAAGACAAATGCCGCCCCCCTCGCCCTCAATTTTAATCAGATTAACCTAAAATATTCCTAAATTGCGCCCCCCTTCAGCGTTGTACCCTGGGCGGTCGCCCCTGTCACACAACCCTAGTTACAGTGTTGAGTGAACCCTCTAGTATTGTTGCATATTTGCTATTCTGTGTGCCATGTGTTTTATATATATATATATATATATATATATATATATATATATATATATATATATAAAATAAAAGGGTGCGCCTTTCATCTACTATATACCTATGTGATTTATATAACCCATGTAGAGGTACCAGGGGTGACACATAGGGATGACCTACATGCAGACCAGTTGACTGGAAGAATGAACAGAGCTAAACATTACCCTGGAATCCTCACAATAGTGAATAGGTATTCTGTAAGCACATGAAGTTTGGAAGAAAAAAGACATATAAAATCTGTGGGGCGGATGTATTATCCAGAGTTTTTATTTTAATGTCAGGCTTTATAACAGCATGTTTCAAAGAAGATGCAAATGTGATAATGGAAAGAGATAAATTAAAGTTAGAAGGTCAAGAATACATTCTAGATGATTGAGGAGGAAAGGTGGAAGACAATGGATAAAAAAAGTAGATAATATGATTGGATTTGGAAAGGATAGTATATCACAAGCAGAGAAGGAACTGGGAAAGAAATGGTGGGGAGAAGATCTCGACTACGGTTATGATTATCATTAATAAGTTTATCAATTTATTGCTAAAGTACTTGCCAAAATTCTCCAATGTAATTCATAGTGTACAAGATGGAGGAGAGGGATGAAGGACAGAGCTGAATGTGACCAAAGTTGTTTAAGGTGACACAACTGAAATAAAATGATATAAGAAATAATATGAAAATAACAAAGATATTATGATTATAAAAATAATAGTTTGGGCCTCACAGATATTATCCCTAAAGGTTTCTGTTTTTGTAGTATTTAAAGTACCTATTCAATTTTCTCACCCATGCCATACCGCCACCAGTTATTTTATAAATGTTTTAGATAGTTTGTGTGTTTTGTGTACCAGGGTTGTTGGTTAGAGTGATGTGGAATGATTCTACCCTGTGGTAGTTAGATTAGTGTGGTTGAAGGAGGAGATAGGAGAGAGGAGAGGATGTAAAGTTGGTATTGCCGATTAATAGTACGAGATTCCTATAAGTGTATAGATGTGTAGGCTGAAGAGCTATGGAGAAATACAGAAAGTGAGGGGAGTATTAGTGCTAAGAATTTGTGATCTAATAGTAGGAAAGGGGAATTTAAGTATTTAGATGGATAGTGTGTTTCTCAATCCTATAGTCTTAATATATGAAAAACCAATTTTTGGGGGAGGGCTCTCCTGAGCATGAGCAGTGATGTCCAAAACACTTGATCTAAAATGAAGGGTGATCGCCACGGGTGGGTGGACTCAGAGCTACCGGACGCCCTTCCACTCTTAGCACCATACCATAAATTAAGCATTTTACTTTCTGGAATGCAGAGTATGGCTTGTCAATATATAGACACTATTTTCTGAGCTTTCGTGGGGGGCTGACAACAAGAAGCCTTTTTGCAAAACAAACATGTCATAGACCATTAAAAACTAGGTCCAGAATGTAGTAAATTGTAACAGGACCTGGTGACTTTTATGCTCGAAATCCCTCGTTATTGAATATCATTGAACTTATGAGTATTGTAGATAATGATAGAAAATAGGTGTAAATAAGATTAGTATTAGTTAGCATCTACTCTCAAACATTTCAAGCGTGCCCTTAAGACTCATTTCTTTATTCAAGTCTATCAGTCCTCCTCCTAACTCCCTTGTCCCCCAGTTAGTACCACCCTATTTGTCTGTCCCCCTTTCCTGTAGTTTGTAAGCTCTTAGGAGCAGGGCCCTCTTTCCTTGTGTGCTCCTTCTACTAATCCATCACCCTCTGTACCTCTTGGCCTGCTTCCCTAGCCCTTTTTTCTTAAGCTTCAGCCTATTTCTCGCTGATTTCTACAATCACTCTCACTCATTGTCCCAGAAATAATTTGATTTGCATTACCATGTTACCTGTGTGTGTGTGTTTGTGTGTGTGTATATTTATATATTTTTGTTCCTCATATTTATTTCTTTATGTATCATGTTGTGTCATGGGTCACTGTTTTCTGTATATGTCATATACGGTGCTGCGGACCCTTTGTGGCGCCTTATAAATTAAAGATAATAATAATAATATTAATTAGAAACTATAAAAAATGATGTGACTACCCTTTACGATAGAAAGAGATGGATAAGCAGTAGTTCACAAAAATTAATAGGATCTATATATTTTTCCGAAACTAATAATACGCAGGTTATAAACTCAGACAAGAGTACTAAAAACCAATAACAGTCCAAAAATATATATATTTAAATAATTTTTAAATTCATATATAGGGCAGATCGTTAAGTAAGTATGTATAATGTATAATGCAGTGTTCCACTGTCTTCAAAGGATTCCCATTACCAGTCAAAAACTGGAACACAACATTTGTTGATATCTCAAAGACTAGGGGGTAAATATATCAAGCTGCGAATTTCCGTCGGGTTTGAAAAGTGGAGATGTTGCCTATAGCAACTAATCAGATTCTAGTTATCATTTTGTAGAATGTACTAAATAAATGATAACTAGAATCTGATTGGTTGCTATAGGCAACATATCCACTTTTCAAACCCGCTGGAAACTCGCAGCTTGATACATTTGCCCCTTAGGGTTCTATTAATTAACCTCACATCACGGAAAATTCCCCTAAAATTGCACTTTTCTGGGAATTACAGCATTTTAACTAATGAGGCTCTTTATTATTAGAGGTCCCAGCATTTTCAATTGCAAATACTGTCCCCATAGGTTATCAAGCTCTGAAATTCAGAGCTTGACCCCAACAGCTAACGCTATCTGATTGTGAATGCGATCACTTTACCATAGACTATTCACAGGGACAGGCTCCTATCTGGGCCACTGTTGAAGAATTTAAATAAATATATACATTAGTTCATTTCTTATCACTGCAATAAGAAATAATAGTTAACATACAAAAATTGCAAGGGATCATAAATAGATGCCTAGGTCACTTTCTCCTGTCATTGATACTATCTTCACGGTCAATGAAACATAACGATATATAGAGCTATGGTAGCTCAGCCGAAGGCATTGGCTGTGAGTGGTCTCCAAATTACAGTGTATGAACAGCCAACAATACGTCCCTGATGCTATAATAATGCTAATATTGTCATTGCTGACCAATGGCTCCAAACCTTTTAAGCTTGTTGACAAGGTTACCACATTAGTGTTTGGATTTTACAGAAATAAAAATTCCAACGTCTTTTGAAAGCAATTGTTTGCTTCCTCTGGGCTTCAAAACACTAAGAGGTATATTTACTAAACTGCAGGTTTGAAAACGTGGAGATGTTGCCTATAGCAACCAATCAGATTCTGGTTGTCATTTTGTAGAACGTACTAAATAAATGATAACTAGAATCTGATTGGTTGCTATAGGCAACATCTCCACTTTTTCAAACCCGGCGTTTAGTAAATCTAACCCTAGGTGTAATTATCAGCATTTATTGCATTTGCTCTGAAGGGCGATAGTTAAAATGCATGAAAATTGCATTTTAATCCAGAATGCCTTTCATATCTAGAGGTCATGACAGGTTGTAGTGGCTGTCTAAAAAGCACAGCTCCTGATACACCTGCTCAGCCCCAGTGTCCTTGGAAATTCTATTCAAATGCTGGCAACTATGTAATTATTGACATTATCAGATGAATTTTTCTGTTCTGGGTCCTGTGCATATGCTGCAGGTGGACTGAGCAGCAGCATCTAGATTAAGTTTAGCCTGACAGAGATAAGATCTGTGTTGCAGAGCAGGAGGAAATGTATTGTAATGAGAAAAAATGGTCAGAAAACTTTTACATTCTTATAACTCTGACTCCAGGCTGGTGACACCAGGAGACGTGCAGAGTTCTCTCATTCACCCTGCAGACAACATGTAGCCAAACGTGCAGCTCTACCTCCTCCTCCGCCATATGCAGTGTTGGGCGCTACTGTCTTCATGCATTCTTTTTGTGACAGTTCTGTATAGGGCTTTTCCTCCCTGCTAATTTCTTATCTCCCTCCCCTCCTACTGGAAAAGTGCATTATTTTTTTTTTTTTTGCTCCACCTCTTATTTCCTCCCCATTCAGCAATCAGTCAGAGAGAGTGAATGTGAACATTATGGGCACAGCCATCGGCAGCAGCAGCATCCACCCTGGGACTTCATGAGTGGACCTCCCTCCCACCTCTTACTGTCCCTTTCTCTCTCTCTCTCTCTGTGCACTCCTTTCATCCCTGCACTCCCACCTCTCTCAGCTCTCTCTCTGCACTCTCTCATCCTTTACCCTCCAACCTCTCACTGTCCCTCTTGTCTCTCTGCACTCCAGTCACTCTACTTCCCCTCTCCTCTCTTCCTCGCCACCCCCTGTCTATCACAATTCATTTGACTTTGCATCGCAAGACATCGATCGCTTCTTCTATGAAACAAACCAATTGATCTGTCACTCGGGTACCTGGAGGAAGTAAAGCAGCATGTCTCGGAGGAAGCAGAGCAAACCCCGACAAATTAAACGTGAGTCCCCCATCCCAGTGTGCCTTAGGGAATGCAGAGCGAGTGTGGAGCTAAGGGGGGATTGGAGAAGTTACATGGGAAGCAGAGACTGAACCCTAAACATATAGACATGTCATGTAGCAGGAACATGTGTGTCATACAGGTACAGTACAGATAGGACAGTATGTTGTATGCACAATCTCTATCTGGCCTCTCCAGGATTACAACTCTCAGCTGTCAACTCAGGGTGTGCAGGGAAAGAGGTCACGTCCTAATTGATGTACTTGTCTCTGTGCAGACTTTTTCACTCTCAAAACTGTTTATCGTCATCGGCCTAAGTTGAACGCCCTATTATCAGCGACACTTGTGTGGAAAAAAAAAAAAAAAAGAAAAGAACTTTACCCAAGTTTATTTATTTGGCTTCTGTATTTGGAATAATTGCTTTTAGTCTTCACTCTTTGGGTGTGCTTTTTTTTTTTATCCATGCATATAAATTGATACCATAACATGTTTTACGCCTATAACTTTGCAACACACTTTTATGCCTTACTTTCATTTTATGAAGAGTGTATTTCATTTAAATGTGTATGGTATGATGGTCACTTCTTGTAATTCTTGCTGCTAAACAAAGACACTTTTTTTTTCCTGGCTCATTTCATACCATAGGAAGAGACTTTTTATAAACTTTTTCCCCTTGTATAGTTTTATATACTGTAAGATATTTTCTCTGCTTATTCTGACCTCTGATACATTAGAGCATTAATTAATTAGATACAATTCCCAGCACTGTAACTTTGCATCTTCATCTGCAGACTTGTATCCAACTAATCCTCATGTCACACTACAGGACTGTTTCATAGCATTTTGCTATTGATTTTTCTTCACTCTAATTGCTCTAGTATAGCTAATTTGTTATGACTTTTATAGACTCTCTAAAGCACTTATTTAAGTAATAACCATTTTACTGATACGTATATATTTTGATGCAAGGATTATTCATTCTTTTTGCAGTTACGCCTTTTTATTAGTTAAAAATAATAATAATTATTTTTTAAATCATAACATTTAATACAATATTGTTTAAAATATTTATGTATTTTACACTTAGTAGGTGTGTGTGTGTGTGTGTGTGTGTGTGTGTGTGTGTGTGTTAATAGTTTATTGGACTTTGATTTCTCATCATGCTGTATGCTGATAAGAACTTTGTAAACAAAACTGCTTGTTTGTTTTTATTATGCATTAGGCTGTGTATTACTAGGTGTGTGCATAGTTTTTTGCACTGCATGCATGTCGTTATGTAATTATGCCGTCTGCCATTTCACTGTAAGGTTGGTGACTCGATTGTTAATAAATTATTAGCAGTAATTGGCTAGTGGAACACAGACAATCTGATTGGCCTTTTGTATACATTGTTATCTCCGCAATTAAATTTATTCATTTTATTTATTTATTTTTTGCATCCAGCTAATGATTGGAGATAAAAGTGTGCCTGTTAATTGGAAAACACATATGATGTAGTTAACCAGTCCATTTTGGGTCAGAATTGTTTGACAGGTTAATGTTGATAGAATCAAGTTTGTGCTTGCGAAAAATATCATTAACATTATGGATCAGAACTGGATCACAGCCATGTATATATAGTATATCATATATGTTTTACTTAAAGCTTCTTTATTCTTTCATTTGAAATATATATTATACTTTACGGTATATAGCATTTAAATATGTGAATAATTAAAAAGAGCTTATATACAATATGCATACTGTAATTGTGTACATGTGTTCTGTATATCAAGTCTAGCTGTATGGCTGAATGGCATTTATGGAGTCGTAGTCCCTTAGTGTACACATTATCATAAAAGCTGAGCAACTATTGCAAGTTTTACAAGGCCTCTGAGATATAAAGGACGTCCGAAAACATTGTTTTAACATTTGAAAAGCTTCATTGTGTAGCAAACATAAATTTGTGGCACAGTTATATATGTTATATATATATTTATACATATATATATCTATATATATATATATATATATATATAGATATATATATATATATATATATATATATATATATATATATATATATATATATATAGATATATAATTACAGGTATATGTGTGTATATTTTACATCTATACGCATATCATCTATGCATATTGCATAATTTTTGTTGTAGTACACAGTACATTACCTTACGTATGGATGTAGTGGAAGCATTTTTTTGATGCAGTATACTATATTAACTGTGCAATTAACCATATTCATGTAGATTGTTAACACATAAAACTGCAGTGGCCCCTTGCTGTACTTGAATACATTTATAACTTCTATAGAGGAAACAGTCGCTGCAGGTAGAAACATTGACGATTGCTTATAACTAAACCAGCAAAACAAAAGTCAGCTTATGCCAAGAAACTCCAGAGACAGTCATTTTAAAGGACAAAAAGGTTGTTGGGAAGAGTTTTTTTTTCCCTCCACATACTGCATTCTTTCTCTGCTATCTAAAATTGTGATTTATGCAGTATTTTAATATTTTGCTTATACTTTCCCCTTGGGTGCTCTCTGGGCAGCGATAAAAAGGCGAAGCTGAAAGAGCACCATTAATTTGCTCAGATGACTGGCCAGATAAGGGGAGATAATGGGAAAGATAAGCTGGGAAGATATACCATCAGAAACCCGATTATTACCATTAAAATTCCAGGGCAGCAATCTGCAGAAGGCTGATAATTCCTTCTCCGTTTCCACCACTTTGGATGATAAGGCAAAAAATAGTCACTCAGTGCTCCTTGATTTGGCTGCCTGGATATCCTGATAATGCAGTGATAAATTATGTATTTTGCCCCCACGTTTTGTCAGAAAAATTCAGATTTTATTATGTGTTGGGTTTTTTTTTTGTAGTTTATTTCATTACAAGCCTCTGATAGAGAAATCCCCTCCCAGTCCAGAAAAATACAACCTCTCTCATGAGCTATTATTGTAATATGAGGTTGATAAAAAGCAGTGATAGGAAACGAGGTGTTTTGTGTGGGAGCTCTGTATCAATGCTATCAGCCCATCTCCCCGCACCAGCTGCTAGCTGCTGTTGTTTTTAGCCTTATCACCCCTGCCAATATGCCAATAAATTGCCCAGATTGTCCTTCCCTCTGTAATTTTAGAGTAAAATTTATGAGAGAAGTGGCAGTTTTTATTTATGTTTTCAGCAGATGTGGAACTGTTAGTGACCACTTTCCTGTACAGGACTTTGTATTGTCTCCAAACTCCTAATAGGTAGTTGACATTTACTAAGGCGCTGTAGAGGTTCCAGAAATAGTGGGAGGGGCTTAGAATCATAGTTTTGTTTTGTTGGCAAACAGAATTCTACAACCATGTGTCATAGCATTCCAAAGCTTTTAAATAAACACACAATGCAAACATAAGGAGACACGATTTATTGCTCATGCAATTTTATGTAACACATGTTTATAAAAAAAAAACCTGTGCAACAGAATACAGAATATTTATTTAATCTAATTTTCAAAATAATATGACTTGACAATCTCTGTTTAAATAATTCATGCTAAATACTAAATAAAGGAGGTGGGTATAGCTACACCTATTAAAGAAATTCATTTAACCCTTTCTAATATATTATTAGAATCTGGCTCCGTCATTCTCATTATATATATATATATATATATATATATATATATATATATATATTTATTTTTTTTTATATTTATTTAGTGCGTCAAAAGTAATTATGTCACTTAGTTTAATGAAAATTTGCTGATCGTTGTATAGTTTTCACACGGGTCCATTAATGTTGTTAGTAATAAACTGGGCTTGGAGAATGTAATTTGAGAGTATTGTAATTGACTCATCATCAACTATATTACTGAACAGTAGGTGACTGCTACTTGCCAGCTTTTCCTGTTATTTGCTTAATTTATTGTAAGTCGTTTATTCATGTGCGTGTATATATATATATATATATATATATATATATATATATATATATACACACACACACACACATTATGGTGTCTCTATTAATTTATATATATATATATATATATATATATATATATATATACATAAAAATTTAGATATGCATTTTTAGAATTATAATGCATATTGATTTTTAATAGATATTATTTAATACGTACATTACATTAAAAAAGTAAAAAAAATATATATTTTTATATATATATTTTAATATGTATTATTTGACAGTTATGTCCAATATCTCTGGAATACATTATTTTTTTTATAGGTATATTTATTCTTTTTTTTTAAGCAGTTGTGCAAATCTTTAAAAGCTCTGAAACCATGCATATGGTTTTGTCAATTTATTTTTCAAGTTGTGTAGTTGTTTGTGTTTCCATTTCCTATAACTTTATCATCTGCAGAGGTACATTTGGTACTTATGTAAAATGTAGCCCATGGCATCCGGTAGTGCTAAGGTAGCAAACACCTGCGATGACACAAATTAAATCAAGCGTCTGGATGGTATGGAAGGAGAGCAGCCAACTGTACAACTCGGAACAATTTGATTTAAAAATAAGGTTGGACCCTTTGCAAGCATTAGGATAATTGAATAGAATCTGTTGAATAGATGCCACAATAAAGGCTTTGTCTGTGTTAGGAAATGTGTAAATCTGCCTGTTCATGGCAAATGTCTTCTGCGTGTTACTTGATTATCTGACATAATTCAACTGATTTTAACATATCTTATTTATTCTATATTAGCTATAAAATCAATTGCAATTTTTATGACATTTATATTTTTCATGGTGAAGAATTTAGCACCATAGAACACAAATATTCGGAATAATTGGAAAAAAAGTTTAAAACTAAAATCCAGATTCATCTCATGTTTAATTAATATGATTCACTGTGTATTGATGTATAAGGCCGCACAGTACAGGAATCTGCACTGACAACATGACAAGTTGCTGCCCCAATTTGGAAGGTTACCTTTTTTTGGGGTTTCCCTGCATTTTTTTCTTAAGCGCTTCAATTTTTTAGCATGGAAATTTGGATGAAAAACTCTAAAGAGCTCATACTCCTGTTCTACTCAGAAATTACTAGCCTGTCCACACTATCTTTTATTTTTTTTTACAAAAAATAAATAAGCAAGACTGAAGCATGGAAATCACTTTTACATTACTATGGATTAACATAATAATTTAATAACTACATGTAAGCAAATACATGTTTATTACTATGTTATAGGTTTATATTTAATTTCATAAGGATGACGTACAAAATAAATTTAATTCTAATAAAGTACAGGAAGCATAAAATTAATATTAATTTTCTTAAAAAAAGAAAAAAAAACCTCTATAGATAAAATGAACCGAACTCTTTGCAAACCAACATGGCGCTGTTGCCAGTTTATTGATCATCTGTCCCTGAGAATAAAATTTAGGCTCACTTAATCCGAGTCCCCTCCCCAAGTTCCTGCAGCAGCCGAGCTTGAGGTGCAGATTATATTGACAATCATAGGTCTTACCGTTGGATGACCTCAAGATATTCTTGGCTATAGGTGGAAAGTTGAAAATTCAATCACAAAAAAAAAAGGTTATTTTTTTTGGTAAACCTGCAAGGTGTGTAGTGTAATGTGCATTTTACAACCCTAATGTAAATTATTATGTTACTTCATTTCTGTTTGTTTTAATTAAGTGCACGCTTAGCAATGTGCCGGTATGAGTGCATAAAATTGGAAAATCAGTGTCAGAGTAGATCATTAGAGAAGCTGGCAGTTCTCAGCTATGATAAACTTGTACTAGAAGGATATCTTCCTCAGGTGCTGTAAAATGCCATGTGGTAGAAACTATTTTTCCAGATTTTATTATCCAGAGTTATTATTATTATTATTGATATTATTTTTATTTTTATTATAATAATAATGTGTACTATAATTATTGATACTTTATCAGTACTTCAAAACCATGATCTGATTTACATTATACATCCCATTATCTTCCATGCTCCTTAACTTCTTAATTCTATTTGTTTTCCTTTAGATTGTAAGCTCTTTGAGCAAGGTTCTCTTTCCTACTGTCTTCTATGTGTGAAAATGTTAAAATCATGCCAGTGTTATAATACTCTGTATGTATTCCTTATTCTCCTGGAGATTGATGGCGCTTTATTAATTAATAATAATTTAATTATTATTATGCACTTATGGTGTTTCCAGAATTTTTTGTTTATATTTGAGTGATTTTTTTTAAATTCTTATTATAGATTATCAATCTGATAAGTATTAACGTTGCAGTTGATAGCTAAATATAACTTTCAATTATACAAAGAAAATCTGTTGACGTGTATATTATTTTTTTTTTAAAAAAAATCCAAAATAATTGGAAGCTTTTGAACGAAAGCCGTTCTGTTTTGTGGACTTTAACGGGTACAAATATGAAAATCCTGTGCATCCTTTAACAAGGTATTAGCATAAAGATAACACATTTGTTTATTGTCTCGCAGAATCAGCTGTTAGTATCTCTGCCACAGGTAACAATTGACTTTTCAGGCTTTAAGTTAATAGCCTTGTCTCTTGCTTGTATGGATCAATATTAGTATTAATTAATCACCGTTATCAGCGCTAAGATCTGGTTCTATTTGTTGTTACATCAGCAAAATATCAATACAGAAAGTGGACTGTGGTATTGTCATGGCAACTTCATCTCTTGGGTCAGAGAAAGTTTATCTTATCTGTTCATAGAGAGTGGCAAACTGTTTAGGGATCTAGTTTGAACTCTAACTGCATTGATTTAGGTTTTTTTTTGTTTGCAAATAGAAACTGAATTGCAATCGCAAGGGATAGGGAAGATTTAAATAATAACAGCCGGAAGGAAGCTTGACCATAAGGCGCTGATTTTATTTCCGTCAGAGTGATTTTTTTTTCTGCAGGACTGGCACAAGGGGGAAGTGATTTTTTTTATTGAACTCAGTGTTTTATTAAAATGTTAGAATGACAATAAATAGAAAATTAGATAATCACTGGTTTAAATTGTTTCTGATAAAGTTTTGCTTGTTCCAAAAACTAATTGTTGTTGCTTCCTCGGTATTTGCCTTTGTTCGTGTTTGTTTCTTGGGGGTTGCTGGTCAGCTTTAAAATGTTTGTAAAAATTGACCAGTGATCATGATTTAAATATTTAAATATATATATATATATATATATATATATATATATATATATATATATATATATATATACATATATATATATATATATATATATATATATATATATATATATTTATGTTTTGTTTTATGTTCAGTTTAAAAAACAAAATTATGATGCTTGTAGTTGCAGATTTTGGAATGGATTTTTATTAACCCACAGCATTAGTATATATAACGTAAGCTTGTATTTAATAAAACGTTACATATCTTATCATTCCAACCATCACTTTAAATATTGTTATTTTTATGTCCTTCATTCTCCCTCCCGTTCTGTAAGTTTCAAATTCTCAAAAGGTCAAAATATTTTAATCCTAATAGTTTTGGGATATTTTCGAAACCTGTATAGTAATGAAATTCACTGCTCGGACAACGTTGAGCACAGTGGGGAGTAGACAGTTATATAGGGATTTTTTACTTTGGGTCGAGAAGAGATTCTAGTTATAGTAATATTCATATAGTCTGGCAGTTATGGTATTTACTGAGTGTTGGCAAGAAAAGGATACCATCTGTGGGGTATACTTGCCTGCTAAATACATGTTTTTTTACGTCATCCTAAATAGTGTGAAATATGTAAAAAGAAAAAAAAAACAAAGATAATTAAAAAGCAAAGTATTTGTTATACTTTATTTTGTTTTACAAAGATTTGTCTAAGAACTAAAGGAATGTTAGATATAATGTACAGTGTCTCTATTATAAGGCACATAAAGGTGAGTATCCTCATCACTTATGATAGTGTATGAACCATCTTTAGGACTTACTGTCGTACCTATTACTACAGTTGTTGTCAGGATACTTTTTCCAGTTAGCCAATGGTAAATGTTGAATTGGTTTTAAATAGCTTGTACTGTAACATGGTCTATTGTACTTTTATGTTTGATTCTGGATGTCTGTAGAAATACAAGCAGATAAATTCTGCCCACGGTGGACGATTTAGGCAAAAAATTGTGCTTCTGTCTTTTTCGCTGGATAACTACAGCTTTGGTAGAAGAATAAGCTTACCCCATGATCACTACCAGACATAGATGCTATTCCGCAATCCTTATGTAGTTTGTGTTTTCATGCTCCTTACCTGTATCTTAATGCCCGGGCCCCTCATTAATTCAGTGGTCTTAGTCTGGAAATTGTACTGCATTCTTGACCATCTTACAAATAAGTATTTTGATTATGCGTGTGGAAGTAACGGAACTGAGGTGAAGTGTTTAATATGTTAGTTATGTGTACATTTATTTGTTTTTTGGGGTCAATATTCAGTTTTTGTACGTGAATGTTTGCATGCTGTGCTCATAAATGATTACTGATGCGTTCAAGACTTAAAGAAATTGAAATTGAGAAAACATGCCCAATAAAAAAAATTCAACTTTTATTTATTTTAGACCCTAGCATTTGGGGTTCTTTGTTCTAAGATGCTTAGTTGATTTTGGGCTTTTTCAGTGCATCTATGAAGAGGAGATGGAATATCATTGAAAGAAGTAATTAAAGCCGCCTTTGAGAATGTGTTAAAAAAAATCCTGGCCATTTACGTGGTAGCTATGCAGAATAGGAAGAACTTACAAGTTTGCCATATCTCCATCTGTTTTTGTTCATTTAAGTATCTTAGCTTCCTGTGCAGCTTCCAAAAACATTTTTTTTTTACAGTTTGCCAGTTAGGCATTGGTCCCAGGATCTACCATCGTTCTCATCAAAATTTTGCCCCTTTGCAAAAACGCTATCTTGCCATATTCCATGCCCAAGCAGCCACATGGCATAGCAGCAGAAAATAAATGGCTTTAGAGTCTGAAAGTGCTTTTCCATCATGTTTTGACATATACATGGTTATTCGTGGTTAACTAAGGAAAACTCCACTCTCTAGTAGAGCCGATATACCACTTACCTTTCCTGCTTAGGCCAGCCGTAGTGAGACCTCTGTCTATGGCCAACCCCCTCTGCCATGTCTATCCGCCAAAGCCATTCAATTTGAATAGAGTAGCGTGAAAAGCAATTTGTGTCACTGAGTTGAAACCCAATGATGTTGGGTTTGTGTAGACAGAGGACTCAATCGGTCCCCCGAAGATGGCAGGAACTGCAAGACGAGTAACTGCTATTTAGTCTGCTAGGGAGTATATATAGCAAATGCTTACAGATAGGATAGAGGTGGTATTAACTCCCCCAAAAAAGTCCACAAAAGTGTTTCGTTTATAGGTTTCCTTTGATTTGCATTTTAGCTGAAAGATAGAGAACACTTATCTCCCCCAGTCTGTCCATCTTCCAAAGCATAATAAAATACTCCTTTGCAAAAGATGACGTTTTGCTGTGTAGCAGGGTAAAATCAGATTAAAGACGCCTTTTGTGCAGATCTTTTTTTTTTTTTTGTAAGTGATACCGTTGTGAGATGTTCCAGGGACCAGTAAAGTAAAAGACAGTAATATTATCTTGCAAAGATATATTTCAGTATTTGTCCATACAATCACAATTATTGTTTAGATCTGATACGATATTAGTTATTATTTTCTTCCCTGTGCAAGTTATGTATTATGTGGCCCAGTAGTTAGCATCGCTGTCTGGTGTTTGCTGAGGCCTTGTGTTTAATTTCAACTGGGTACAATCTGTGTGAAATTAATATGCTCTCCCCATGTTTTCATTGGCTCCACCCGGGTACGTCAGTATCTTCCAATATCCACAGATGTACTGGTAGGTTAATTATCTTCCTACTAAATTATCCCTGGTGTGTGAGCGTGTGCACTAGATAGTAAGCTCTGCTGAAACAGGAACTGATGTGTCTGAATGTTAATACTAATAAAAAATATTACTAACCCTTTAGAACAAATACAGAAGCAAAGAACAACAGATGAAACTTGGAAGTCTTATAAATACAGCCACTACTGTTATTATATGGGTAGATAATTATTACAGTTACAATTTAAGACTGATAATTCTTTTTTAAAGATTTTGTGTTCTGTTGCTATGCAAGATTTATATACATATCACACAATGTATTGTGTATGACGGTGGACAACTGTGGGGATGTTGTCAAAGGCCAGTTCTCTACAATCCTGTAATAGTTCAGCAGTTCTTTGTGTAACAGATTTTGTGGGTATACTATACGTGAACTGTTGTTACAACCATTTTTTGCCATGAAATAGTTCCCTGTATTAATTAAACATATACTGTACGAACGTAATAAAACACCAAGAGGTATATTTACTAAACTGCAGGTTTGAAAAAGTGAAGATGTTGCCTATAGCAACCAATCAGATTCTAGTTATCGTTTGTTTAGTACATTCTACAAAATGACAGCTAGAATCTGATTGGTTGCTATAGGTAACATCTCCACTTTTTCAAACCCGTAGTTTAGTAAGTGTACCCTCGAAAGTCTTGAAGATAGCTAGCTGTCATATGAAACAGTGTTCGATAAAAAAAATTTTCACTGTGAAGTTTTCCTGTAGAATTGTGTGCAAGTATTTCACCCCTCATTTGTTAGTTATCTGAGAAAATAGCATTTTACAACAAGGAACATGTGAGTACCTTTTGTTCTTAGAAGGATTTTATTGCGACTGTATTACAGTGGAAGGCTTTTAAGGCTTTACTTTGGACACCTTGCGCTAACTTTCATGCTTGTTTCATAGCTATTGCTTTAACAAAGCATTACTAATTGCAGACAAATACAGTTTAGAAGGTATGAAACAGATACTATAGCAAATCTTGTGGGATGAGTATACATATTTGATACAGTATTTGATAAACCTTAAATGTATATATGTAGCATATGTACTGTTTGTACAACATTAGTACAAGGGAATGTTGTACAAACAGTACAGAAACATTAGTGAGAAACATTAGTGTGATTTAATTTGCTACTTTTCATGACGTGCGCTATATATAATACACAATTGTCTAATATTTAGCAGCTACCAAAATGCAAACAAAGTTTAGGCTACAAGCCCACTAGCGTTTGATTTCTGCAATTTACATGCATTTATAACAAATGTAAAATAGTGTAACAGTAATAATCAATGTTCTAAGTCCATTACTGTGTTTATTAATGTTGCAATAGCGTTCTTTTAAATGCCACTTGTTCCATTTCTGTTTGATTGCCAAATTTCACTCCATTTGAATCTATAAATGAATCTCTAAATCTCTAAAAATGCAAATCAAACAAGGATTGCACACATTTTCTTTGATACGATTTTTTATTTTGCAAGAGTAAAAAAAAATAGCAGCTCAAACTTCAGTGGGTATGTCGTCTAATATATACAGTAGTTTTACCTCTTTTGTGCAAGACAAAATAAGTTGCTGCAAGAAAAGATAAATTGCAGCAAATGTATTTAGTGGATAAGCAGTTGTTGTAGTTTATGGGATTTTGCCTCTCATGCAGTGGTTGAAAAGTAAATTTCGAAGTGGCGGTATGGAAATTTTTGAAGTGGCGGTATTGTTTTTTGAAAAATGTAATTACAATAGTTTTACAATGAAGGCGGTAGGTAAAGTGGCGGTAGGGCATAAACCGTACACACCCTCAATTCGACCAGTGCTCTGAGTTATAAATGTCATGTAAGATACAGTGAAAAATGCAGTTGGAATATGCGGCTCTATCTATCTGCTCACAGCTGGGGGTGATCGGAACACTCTGCAATAGAGGTTAGTGCAGGGTTTCCCAAACCCAGTCCTCTGGGCTCCCCAACAGTGCAGGTTTTCCATATCTCCTTGCTGGAGCACAGGTGTATTCATTACTGACTGACACATTGTAACAAATCCACAGGTGGTCCTAATTATGTCACATGTGATCCGGAAAACCTGCACTGTTTTGGAGCCCTGAGGACTGGGTTTAGGAAACCCTGGGTTAGGGGATAGCAGTTGGCTCTCCTCTGATTGGGCCAAATAAAAACATAATCATGTTACTCGACCCTCATCCTGTTTTACTGTATGTGTTGTCTTATTCACAACCCTATAATCGTTTTCTTATTATTTAAATGCCATATTCTTTTGTGTGTTCTTAAACAGTGTATAATGAAATATAACATTCACCAAAAGGAGAATAACAAAATGTAATGACTGTATATACCTGGATAATCATAAAACCAATACTGGTGTGCAAATAGTCACTGACAAACATGTGGCTCTAAGCCAAAAGAACCCTCTGTGAACTTCGGAATTGCCTCACATGCAAAAACAAAATACCGTCCGCATAATCCATAGAACGGGCGATTGCGCACAATCATTGTCTAGCCTTTTGTGTATATAAGATTGATGGATTGTTTGCATTACTACGGCAGATGAAATAGTCTTGTTCTTCGGAGCTTATAATCATCCCAATGCATGTTATTTTGATAATTGCTTTTGAGCATATGTAGAATGATACAGAATATATTAGGCCAACGTCCACCATTGAATGGGTAATGCAGGCAAAGCCTTGGCCGTGCATTCACTAATGCCGTTTTACATGGCAGCTTAATCTTAATTATAAAGTGCATGTTCGGTTGGAGAAGAGTAAAACAGAACTGCACACATAGCTGGTTTATATGTTTTTGAAAAAATGGATTGGAATTGTGGTTAAATTAGCTGGTGGGGGGGGGGGGGGGGGGGGGTTGTGTGTCATTTAGGGAGTACCCGCAGATGTTCCCTATCTATCACGTTCACGCAGCTGTATTCCAACACCTCTCCACCTGTTCTGCACATTCTTCTGTTTCCATATTTCTGTTTGTTGGAAACATTCATAATGATATATACCTCCTACTGCCCACTGCAACGCAATTATACAAACGAAAAGCAGAGATAAAATTCCCAATTGCTTCAGGTGATAAATGTAATTTTGTACACTGCGACCTCTCTATCATATAAGTGTAGCAGGATTTCATGTAATATCTCCTTTATTACAAAGCAAACCTCTGCATTTGTGAAACGGAAATCACATCATGCAAAGTAACACTACTACCACTAAACGTAATGCAATATTATGTATCTTTATGGATAATCAAATGGAGATTAAGAAGGCCAGGTTAATAGGGGGAGATACTGTTGATTTTGGAAACTAATGCAGAATGATAACTAGAGAGGTGAGTATATAAATAATAGTATGTAGTCATTTGTTTATAGAAATTTTCATATAGTATATATATAAATATATATATATAATAAAATCTATCCACAATATATATTATTTTTTAGATATACATGCTTATGCTTATTGCTTTCCAATATTGCACTATACATTCTGTCATTTATCTTTTGGAATAAGTAGGAGGTTCTTAGTGCTTAGTGTCTATATATATATATATATATATATATATATATATATATATATATATATATATATATATATATATATATATATATATATATCTATCGTGTGAATATATTTATATAACTGTTCAAATAATAAATATCAGATTTTGTTGAAAATGTCTTGTGAATTGTCAGGTATGAAGCACATACATTTATGCATATTAATGCATTAAATTAAAGCTCATAAATCTACATACTGACCCCACCAACTTATCTATAACTAGTTCTGCATTGTATGCATTCATCTTTATGCAGCAATAGGATGTTCTCGCTCAGGTGCTTTTAAAATGCAGTATCCTATTCTTTATCTACAGACTGATTTATGTCTGATTACTGTTGTTCCAAAATTATTATTGCTTCTCATTTACTAGGCAGATATCCGATATTAATCCTTATGTGTAATTGTTGTTCTGGGTTTGTGTAGTAGATTGCGAAAAAAGATCCCTGTTCCCAGAAAGTTCAGATTGACCTCATCCTTTAGTGTTTGTGACAGAGCTCAGAGGGGCATTCCAAAGCCTCTCTGCTCACCAAATCATGTGCGGTGTGACTGTGGTTACCATGGTAGTCCAGAATCATAAATATTGAATTGCAGCTGGAAGATAAAAACAAGGGAAATAGTAAATAGCATTGCTGCTTTAAATAGGGTTCCCACCTTCGGGTAATTTCATTTATTGGCTTCTATATACCCTCTGGTGATTTTTTTTTTTTTACTACATACATTGTTTTTCTTTTTTGTCCTAGCTTGCTTCTATGAGTTTCTGCTGTACATTTATATCATCACACAGAGTTGTTCATTTTCGTATCTCTGGTTTAGGACCAGCGGTTCTCTGGGTGCAAATGTAACTGTCATAAAGTGCAAAGCAGATCTGTGTAGTATTTAAGCAAAACAAAATAAGCAATCCTTGTACAGAAGTCAGCCAGAAAAACAAAGCTATTTATGCTGCAAAAGTTCTAAGAGCGGATGTGCTAAACAATTCATTCAAATAATTTGAAGATGGACAACCCCTTTAAATAGGATTAATGGGTTGGATTTATTTACTCAGTATACAAAATGCTCATTAGGTAAGGTGTGTCACTCTTATTTATTTATTATTTAATGTCTATTGGGAACCAACATGCCTTCTCTATCTACTCATGCACAATGCTCTGCGTCCAGATGCTCTCTCTGTGTTCTTCCTGCTGTTCAGCTGCCATAGGACAACTGCTTGTTTTCTTCACTACAAAATATATATGTACAGTGGTCGAAGTGGGCTGGTATATGGTTCTTTGTCATACCTCCACTTCTCCTACTGCTTTCATTGTACATCTATCAAATGCCATTTACTCACATTTTCCATACTGCCAATGTGTATATATATATATATATATATATATATATATATACATACACTTTCCTTCTCTCCTACATCCTATACTTCTTTCTGTTTGCATTCTCATTCATTTTTCTGGACCACAGGAGAACACAGGGAATGGTACTCTACAAGGACGGTCGGAAGATGACTGTAACCCAGTTGGCGTGTAAGGGTGCAGCCAAACAAAAATGTCCTTTAATTAATGAATTACCCTTCTCTTGGAGCCCTTATCACAAACGTGGAATAGTTCTGAGAGTTTTGGCAGGGTTCTATGTATGTATACCACTTCAAGTGTGGCATGAGCAGAATTTAACAAAAGTCAGCAGTCATAAAGCAGCCTTGCAGCACCCACTTTGATATTTACCTGGAGACCCTTGTTTGTCATACTCCTACAGAAGGACACCTTGGGCTTCATTCAGAGTCGGACGCTATGTGCGTCTAAGACTTACATGAAAGAGTAGGAGTGGGCGTGCTCCGCAGCGTGGTAGGGTAATACGAGTGGTATACAACCCCGGTTGCGTCCCACTCGTAATACCCTACCGAGCTGCGACCAGTTCCTGCAGCTAACTAACTACTTGCGCCACCTAATTCCTGACGCACATTTTCAGTCTTGTTTGACGTGTGTTCCGCCTGCGTCTTGATCCGACTACGGTAGTTTTTGAAGGTAGACGCCCACAGTATCTGAATTATTCACGGTCACGCCTACATAACTCCGTGTTCCACCCTTTCCCTCGGACTGAGACACAAGCTGTCGCAGTGCACACTGCGTCTGAAAAGCAGACGGAACTGCAGGGAACTGTTGCTTACTGCGCATGCCCCATCAGTGGACATGTGCAGGATGCGCCTGAAATGGACTTTGCATCCGATTCTAAATGAGGCCCCTTATATCCATCCTTTGCTGGACTATTTCCCATGTATTTAAAAAAAAAACTAATTAACATGTTGCCTTATATAAAATAGATACTGATATCATTCACAAATGGCTTTGAACGCCCTTATACAAGAAGCACAATGGAAAAAAATCTCATATAGCATGTTAATCCCAAATATCCACAGTTCTGACAAGCTTCTGAAACTTTTACGTACTCTTCTGTTATAACACACCGCCTACAACACCAGTCCTGTTATTTGCAGGCAGATCTGTTTTACTGTGGCAAAAAGCTACAGTGTCCTCCCAGTTTGGTCAGTAGTGTTGGGAGACTTGTGGATCAGAGGTCTTTTATAATAAGCAAGTTGTATTTTAGGTTTAATGGTCTTGAGAGGATGACTATATGTTTGTAACTATAATAAAGCGGGATCGGTGAGCTTCAAGTTGGAACGTGGTACAAACCCCAATGTAAGTAGTTCAAACAAAGCTCTCCAAATCTGCTACATCTTCCTACTTCTGATTTACATTTTCCTGACTTCCTTTTACAACTAACGTCTCGCATGTGAAACACTCAAGCTAATATTCGACTGTAATCTCATATGAACAGATCTATATAGAGCTGTTTGAGTACTGTATGTGCCTGTTGTTTGTGAATCAGAATGTTGTGGTATATCTATATGGGGATCTCTGACCGTCGGAGCTTGCAATCTAATTTCACAGCGGGGCAGAATATTGACATCAAATGTTAGAAATGTATAGAAAATAGATGCATTTCAATTGCTATATGCCATGTGTATTATTTTAATATAGCATAACTTATGTCTGATCAGTTTTTCAAAAATTAGGGACCCCAAAAAATCTTAGGCATTTGAAACTGGAAATTCAGCAATATTTCATTAAAATGCGATGTTGAATATTAAGTTTTCAGGGCAGTTTATTTTATAATTTTATCAGCAGAATATGTATCCCAGTTCTCTATGAAGGTTTCTTTGACTACACCTTTCAAGTCTTGCTCCTCGTTGCAACAAACCATAAATCTTCACTACCATAAATATTGTCTACCTTCAAAGGATCAGGAAACAGTTCCTCATTTGATTAAAAGCCTGATGATTGATTGATGGGCTATATGTCGCTAATTTAATTAGTACCATACATAAAGTCATCTTGCTGTACTTGATACTGAGGCAAAGTGAGGACATTATAGCCTGATAGAAGGGAAAGCAGACGTTTCATATTGTGTTTAGAACTCTTTCTCAACATACAACTTGCCATAACTTTACTTGTAAAAATAAAAGCTTAATCTTTATGGGACAAAAGATGACTTTATTCAAAGTAATAATAGCAATCTCTTAAAGTGTGCCTTTCACCTCTACACGGAGGGGACAGTCTATCAATTCACTAGCAACCAGCTACTTCACCTCGTCTCTCAATATCATGAATACTGGTTTAACCCACAAAATATCTGTCTCTACTCGCTGTTGATGACAAGTGCAATTTAATATAAAACCTAGCATATTCTTGCCTACTTTTTGGAGGACAAGTGGGGGAGGGGACGTGACAACACAGATCGCGTCATCATGGCTTGGCCATGCGCAATGATGTAATTGCGTTATTGCATAGCTGGGGGTGGATAAATGATGACGCAAATAGCATAGGCAAACCGAGGGGGGTTTCCTAGTGCCTGGAAACCCCCCTCCAAGCCTGGGACACTCTATAATTGAGGTGGGTGGACCCTGCTCCCGATTCACATGGCTCTGCTTGAAAAGGGGGAGCTGCGTGCACCTAACAGCATTGCCCATGTATATTATGGGGATAGGAAGAGTAAGAGAGCAGCCAAGCACTGTCTAAAATTATAGCCCCCATGCATGCTGGTCACGCACACTGGCGGCGTTGTGTGGAAACCCCTTTCTACAAATCCTGCGTTTGCCCCTGAATAGCATCATCGAGACCTGCCCATCCTCTTTACAAGAAGAAGAGGAAAGTTCTGGGAGCGTGGCCGACTGTCCTGGGAGAACTCCCCGAAATTCTGTAGTCTGACGGACGTTCCGAGAGAGTAGGCGAGTACGCTGCAGCAGCACATGCAACCACTTGGTTGAAACTTTGAGGAAACAATTAAAGGGTCCGATAAAGGAATACATTTTAATGCATGTTAATATTTTAGAGAAGCAGAGCGACTTCACAGGCAGGGCGCCATTCATTAAGGCATAGAAAACGCATGTAAATCGGGACTACGCATGTTTGTATTCAACTAGGAGCGGATCTGAAGATAGGTCTGTTGTTGAATGTGGGTCTAGGTCCGCTCTGCTGTAACAGAGAATACACTGCAGAATGCGTCCACGATTTTGCACAACATATGACACATATAGGGATTTATGTTTCTTAATGAATCAGGCCCCCAATGTATAGTTATATGTTATATGTAGATATCAATAACCATCTATGTCAGTCAGATAAAAATGTAATTAGTGTGTTGAAATGCGGATAGTGTTTTGGGATGGAGTGTCAGGTGGGTGTGCTTTAGTGACACATTGTTATGGAGAGGGGTTTAACAGTCAGATTTTGCTATGTGGGCTCTTTGTGCAGGGTCAGAGCACGTCTGCATTATTAAACTTCATCTCCCGCTTGTCCGCTCTGTCCCCAGTTTTGACATGGGTCGGGATGGAACAACATGCAGCCAATTAGATCATCGGAATGTTCACAGCAGCACATAATATTTCAGGAGATGAGTTCGCTGATCTTGTGGGAGGCAGTGACCTATCCACTTATGTTTATTGTGTAATCGAGGCCTCGGTAAGACCGGGGCAGTGTCATGATGTGTGAAGGGAACAGTGACAAGCAGGAAGCCTGAGAATAAGGGTTAGTGGAAGAAACAGGGACCTCCAAAAACACAAAGTGGTAGCTGTTTGAACAGAGCGCCTCTGTATGAAACCAACTTGCATATGTACAATGTTCATATACATATAGATATATAAATATATATGCATCCAACTTGCATACATACATTGTAGTAAACTTTTTAGATTTTAGCTAATTAAACAAATGTAATGGTAGCACTTTATCAGTATCTGCCGAGTGTCTTAAAACAAGTATCATTTTATTTAAACGCGGAACCAAAATGACACATTTAATTGTGTATTATTTTTCTTTAAGCACAGATGGTAGACCATGTTCAATAAGCAATCCAGTCTTATTGATAATAATACTCCTGACAATGTAGGAATTATATTTCATTGTATCTTAAGAACCTCTAAAAAAAAAATTGCAAACCTAGCTTGAAAGCATAACCTTATAACAATGCACCGATGACATGGGTAGGCACATATTTTGTTTCCAAGTTTCTGAAGCTGTAGAAGTCAGGGCTACAACTGGGTCAGGTGATAAGATGAGCACAAGAGAGGAGAGAAGGGCGCCTCTGATAAAGACTGATTGATTGATGTCTTGCTTTGCCACCATCACAAGCAGTTGACAGTTAGTTTGGGATCAGATGATTTGGCTTTTGCGATAGAAGAGGGCCCTGATAGGCAAACCTGAAGGACAAAGAGGTCAGTCCCTGTGCAGTGTCAGGCGCTGCTCTGTTCCAAGTTGGAATGCATCGGAAGTATTTCTGTGCAGAGCAATTAAAGGTACAGTATAGTGCAACAATGGCAAAATGGAGAGAGAAAGAGAGATGTATGTTATTTATTATACGGAATATAATATATACTTATTACATTTAAAATGACCGCTGTATATATATATATATATATATATACACACACACACATATATATATATATATATATATATATATACACACACACACATATATATATATATATATATATATATATATATATATATATATATATATATATATATATATATATATACACACACACACACACTCACCCGCACACCTGGGACCTGAGTCATTGAGGAAAGTAAGGCAAAAAAAGGTGTAAATGTTCTCCGGGACAAACCATGTTACAATGCAAGGGGTGCAAATTAGTTTATTTTTTTTCACATAAGTTAAATGCTGTCTGTTTTTTCATGTAGCACACAAATACTTGAAAGCTTTACTTTTACACTGAAATTTAAAGCTGATCTAGAACATGCCCTACCCCAACTACATAACTGTTCCCACATTTTAAATTTACCTCCCCCTCCAATGCAAAATGGTTTTGCCTAGGTGCAAAGTTACTTTTTTTTTATGCTTTGCTCTCCTTAATGACTCAGGCTCCTGGTGTTTCGCCTTGAGCTGCGTCCGGGAGGACAGGACCCAGATGTAGCAATTTACGTCCAGGTCAGGACACCCTGAGTATGTTACGTTAAACCATGGGGCAGCACACAAGCCTGCACGGTCACCATATTGAACGGACATAAACATACTTACGGTCTGAGCTCTGGGTGGCGGCAGGATGTGCACAGCCAGGAACGGGTTAAACGCACTTAAAATGTTTCTTCCTGTTCTGTTTGTTATCTTTACAAACGTCAATAGGCAGTTTGTAAGAAAATGACACCACACCGCCTTACTTCACCTACCCATACACTATGTCACCGTACCGTATATATGAGAAAGGCCACTAGTACTTAATAATGCATATCACAAACTATGTAACAAGGGGATATAGAGCCAACAACACTGTATTTCTGCATTATGTGAAGAAACACAGTGTAGTCTAGAACATTGTCACAACATTATCGTACATTATAGAACGTCAGTTATCCACGATATTCTGATTGTTAGTATAAAATGCACAGAGCTCCATTCTGATAGCCAGTCTACAATTAACAGAAGCCCTTTGTGAAGACTAGAATGCAATACAAAGCCGAACCCTGATGACCAGGATGTAATGAAGAGCTCCGTGCTGATGACCATTATATATTGCACAGAGCCACATTCTGGTCACCAGTAGTCCAATTTGGAGGAGCTTCGTAAAATGCAGATCCATATTCCAATGGCTGATATACAGTGCATAGCTCCATTATGGTAACCAGTATACAATACATAGCTCCATTATGGCAACCAGTATACAATGCATAGCTCCATTATGGCAACCAGTATACAATGCATAGCTCCATTATGACAGCCAGTATACAATACATAGCTCCATTATGACAGCCAGTATACAATACATAGCCCCATTATGACAGCCAGTATACAATGCATAGCTCCATTATGACAGCCAGTATACAATACATAACCCCATTATGACAGCCAGTATACAATACAGAGTCCAATTTGAATGAGCTGTGTACAATGCAGATCCACATTCCAATGACTGATATACATTACATAGCCCCATTATGGTAACCAGTATATAATACATAGCCCCATTATGGTAACCAGTATACAATACAGAGCCTAATTCTGGTGACATTCATACAGGACTGGGCCATCTTGGTACACAAACATACTTTTTATTCTGTGCCCTTTATTCCCCACTCTGAGCTAAAGGCACTTATCTGTGACGTCAGAAATACAGTAGGTACCTGAGAATCAGGTTGTAGGATTAAAACTGTGATCTAGAAAAGATGGTGTTGCCGTGGCACCATGTTCTGATGTCTGTGGCTTTATTGATTGCAAGAATCCGTTCCCTGAAACAGACAAACAAATCACATTTAAAACTTAGCCAACCTTTTGAATGGATTTTTTTTTGTGCTTTGGAATACTGCTTAAAATATTCATTAGCTGTATTCTAAGGAACAGGGAAACATGTTCACTGGAAGAGTTTTATTAAAAAAATAAAAAAAATAACATTATGCTTCTAAAGCGTGAGCTCTAATAATAGCCACAAGTAATTATCTATTTAAAGCTCTTACAGCACAATGTTCACTGGAGTTTCAGTCCAGAGAAACACCCTTTTCTTTAATCTGAAAAATGAGCATTCCCCAAAAGGAAAACTTTCTCTCTGATGTTAAAAAGGAAACAAATGACTCAGAAATATGAATGCAGCCATAGATGCCATATCTGGGGCAACGCACAGGCCTGAGCTTTGTAAATAGAAAGCATGACACCATTACAGCACATTTATTCAATGATCTAATGAAGAGTAACTGCTCCATGTGACTTACGTTCTGAAGATTAAGTAGGGGTGGAAATCTGACATACTATATATATTGTAAGGGCACGGGAGTGTATTGCTCTTCTTTGGCTTTCTAATGGCACTTAGGGAATTAGTACCATAAATGATCTTTTACAAATAGAAAAAAAAGACACATGATTTGCATTTAGGGCATGCATTAAGTTACTTAGAGTGCAGGCACTTAAGGACAAGAGTAACTTATCTCATGGGTATTTAATACTTTCACTTGCAATATTATAGTGTATTTAATTTCTTCTGTATATTGTTTTTTTATGTAACACCCCCTTGTGTGTTAAGCGTTGTGAGGGTATATATATATATTGAACCACGCAGATGCTTCTCACCTTGGTACTTGGTTTTCAGTGCCTCCACCCGAATCTCTGCTTTCTCTTCTGGGGGGTGTTCAAAAGATACACCAGGGGGAGATTCGGGAAACCCCCTGCCCAGTATTAACACTCTGTGACAAAATGTGTGCTGCATAAGCCAGCCAGGCACATTTATTTAAATGGAAATCCTAAATGCAGCTTTGTAATTTTATAGAAAAATATACTTTAGTATAATTTGAAATAATAGTGCAAACAATACAATACAGTAATAAAACAAGTGTGGATGAAAGTGGCGCACCACTTCTTACTATGCACACCAAGTTAACACAAAAACTCGCAATAAATCAATAACAGCATACAATATAATATAATATATAACAATATAACCATTAACTGTCACAGCTTTATACACATGAAAAAATATATCAGATATCTTACTTGCTCCTGATACTGTGAATATCTTGCAGGGTGAATTTATATATTTTCCCTTAAAGACCTACAATGTACTGCCAAACACACACAGCAGTATTCAAACACACCACACAAATAGAGCAGTGCACTGCACGTTGGGGCCCTTCTGTATGTATGCAGCACGGCATGGAAACATCATGTGTCCAGTTTGCAGATTTTGGAGATCTTTAAATCACTTGCAGTGAGGTACAGCAGTCACAGTATGCAGACCCTCCTCTAGCAACAACTGTAAAATCCTTTCTAATTTGTATCCTGGGACTTGTAGTTCCACAAGTGCTGATTAGACACACACTTGGTGCATATTTACCTGCCCACCCATCTATCCCTAACTCTTCAGCCCTTGTGGCCAGATATAGTCCAAACCCCACTTGAACAACAACAGATAGATAAAAATAACCAGTAACTTATCTGCACCAGTGTGTCACAGGTCTGAACTTGATTATCTCCAAAATGGCTGACTTGTAAAATGTCCTTCTTCAGAGATGCATGCAAACCTCCTCCTACAGCTTCAAATTGTGGCTTCCAACAGGTTCTGTTCAGAACTGCACCGAGCTTTGATATCTCTGCAGACTGCTCTCTCTGCTCAGATCACTCATCCAGTGCCCTTCTGCCTAGGGTCACCTATCTGAACTGGTCACACAGCTCAGTCTCTCCCAGGATGCTCCTCTCTCCCTCTCTCTCTCCGCCCTCTGGTTTCTCAGTCTTCTTAGGCTCCGCCCCCTCTTCATAACAGCTTTCTGGGAGATGTAGTTCCTTCTCCTTGACTGGTAAATAGCTATATGCATCTCTTTTCTTACTGATGCAATTGTGATTATTAGCCCCTGGGTGCTCAAGTCCAACTGCAGCATCCCCAGGGGTTACATTTATAAGGCATCGTATACGTTGCACCTTTCAAATTGAGGATATAGGGCCTGATTCATTAAGGATCTTAACTTAAGAAACTTCTTATTTCAGTCTCCTGGACAAAACCATGTTACAATGCAAGAGGTGCAAATTAGATTTTTGTTTGGCACATAAGTTAAATACTGTCTGTTTTTTTATGTAGCACACAAATACTTGATAGCTTATTTGTACACTGAAATTTAAAGTTGATATTTGTGTGCTACAATAAAAAACAGTCAGTATTTAACTTGTGTGCCAAACTGAACACTATTTAGCTGCACTTGCATTGTAACATGGTTTTGTCCAGGAGACTTTATTAAGATACTTCTCAATTTAAGATCCTTAATGAATCAGGGCCATAGTTCCCTTTTCCAAAATCTAATTGTCCCAGTTTCTTCCACTATATCTTTCTCCAAACTAAGCTCCGCCTCTTCCCCAGCTGTGTCACAATCCACATTCCCCAGGCTTAACTCTTCACTGACCTGGACTTAAATGAATGAAATTGGGTTGAGGAGAGGTCCTGACTTCACAGTGAACATTAATTATCTGCCCAACTAATATTAGATACTACAAGGTAGCGGTGCACTCAGATTATCACAAGGGAAGTATAGACACTGTCTAATTTATCAAATACATTCCAATCTAGTCTCAGCAATGTTTTAAAGTAACATTGGATACCTTTGAAGAAAGCATGTTAAGTGGAAGCTCAATTTAACTTCAATATATAGCAAAATCTTTTTTTTAATAAATTGTCATTTACTGAAAATTACTTTTTGCATATTTAAGCTAGTTTTCCAATCAATATCTGTCCCAAGATTAATATTTAATGGAAAAAGCAAATGCAATTCCGTTTGATCTTTAAAACATCATTCCTGAAGATAGCCATTTATATTTTTGTACACTACATTTATACTTTTCCAAGACTGGAGTTGTTGGAGATGGCAGATTAGAACCTTCCAAACTGTTGGGCTTCCTTTCCATGATTCAGAAAGGAGGTGAAGGTAAGGATTTCCCAATAGGTTCTAAAACCATGCACTTTAAAGATGTGTATTATCCTGAATGCCTATTGGTCAGATATTGAGTTATCCCCTGAATTGGTACCTCCTCATATGAACCTTCTCTATATCAGTTGCTTTACTCTAACACAGTTTTGTAGATATAATGTTTTAAGAACTTTGTTATACTAATTATAAATTTGTACAAACAAGTCTATAATTTATTGAACATTTTGGTGTAGTCTTTCCTACATAGTGTTACCTATTATAAGCCTATTAATCTAATGCAGTGCTGTCCAGCCATTTCCATAGAGAAGAATACAACGATATGCTCATGAACCTATTATTAAAACATAATCTTATACAGTACTGTGTTCTCCCCAGAAAGTATTGCAAGCATTAAGAAGTAGCCAGGTGGAGGCAGGTGTAATACTTTGCAGTGATATTGAAAAATGTTGGAGGTTATTGCCCACACCTGCCAGGACTGGTGGTCAGTGGTCTAACACACACACTGGTGGCTGCAGTGGATGTTCTAATGGAGAAGAAATGGTTTATTTTATTATATTAGGACTCTGTTGGGCTCCAAGAGCCGGTTGGCAAGTTAAAAAAAAGTCATGTTGGGAATCCCTATTCTGGTGCATTAACAGTGCAAGGACTAAGAATCGCATTAATATGTCTCTGGAAATTACATTTGTAGCATTTGTTAAAATTAATTTTGTTTAGCTGTGACATATTGCAACATATATCTGTCATATATGGGCAGCACGGTGGCTCAGTGGTTAGCACTTCTGCCTCACAGCACTGGGGTCATGAGTTCAATTCCCAACCATGGCCTTATCTGTGTGGAGTTTGTATGTTCTCCCCGTGTTTGCGTGGATTTCTTCCGGGTGCTCCGGTTTCCTCCCACACTCCAAAAAACCTACTAGTAGGTTAATTGGTTGCTATCAAAATTGACCCTAGTCTCTCTCTCTGTCTGTGTGTGTATGTTAGGGAATTTATACTGTAAGCTCCAATGGGGCAGGGACTGATGTGAATGAGTTCTCTGTACAGCGCTGCAGAATCAGTGGCGCTATATAAATAAATGGTGATGATGATGATATATCTGTCACTAAGGACATTTAGTCCAATGCTGAATTTTAATAGTTTTAACAATATCCATATATTTATTTTTTTCTTCAAATGTCTTGTTTTATATAATGCAAATTAACATTTTGATTCAGTTTCTCATCAATTTGCTGAAACAGAAGATGCTCAAATAAGACATTGTTAATAAAAGATAAGTCTGCATTTTTTTGTGCTCTAGATTTCAAACTCGCTGATGTCAGCAGATGGCGTTGAGGTGGGGGCGGCTTGCAAACGAGCTCATCCTCTGAAAATAACTTATTTTCATTGCAGTTAATGTTAGATACACTCTGCTAGAAAGTACATCCAACAAAGGAAATAATATTGCAGACATTTTGTCAAAATTATGACTAGCCTTATTCACTTTTGTGATTTGTTACAAAACTGTTTGTAGTCATACCCAAAATGTTTACTGAACCACATTAAGCTCATATGTAGACTTCAATTCACACAAGATTTAAAATTACTACCATAGAAGACAAACCAAGCCCTTTCCAAGGTAGAATTTACATAATTTTATTTTCCCTATTTCCCAAAATACAGACTTCCTCTGTTGATATTCTCAGATGTATCACACAATCAAATTCTCATAATTATGACAACCCACTTTCCTATTGAGTTTCCTTCCCTTGCAAACTTTCACACACGTTTACAATGTCAACACTAACTTCGTGCAATTGTTTATCTGGCTTTCAGTCTCGAGATTTGTAGGGAGTCCATAGCTACCGCTCTGTATTTTGGAGTGTAGTGTGACATCAACTAAATCACAGGAACCTGGCTTAATATTTTGAACTGATGTTGTTTTTAATTCCATGAACAGAATTTGGCAGAGGACACAGATTTCACTTAAGGGCAGGACGACGTGAGCGTGTACTTCAGACATATTTCAAACCGGCCTCAATTCAAGAAGATCTTGGGAAAATAGAGGGACATAGTGATCCACTAATATATATATATATATATATATATATATATATATATATATATATATATATACATATATATATATATGTATCTATATCTATATCTATATCTATCTAATTCTATATATATATATATATATATATATATATATATATATATATATATATATATATATATATATCCGTATCTATCTATCTATCTATCTATCTATCTATCTATCTATCTATCTATATATACATATTTATATAACTTCAGGTCCGATGTCACAGAAGGATACATCGAGAAAGTATTGGTTGGCACTCAAGATTTGCACAAAAAAAAATGAAAGACGTATTACATGTGCAGCATAGCCCATTATATATAAGAGCATTCAAAATAAAACAAAATATGGATGTGTTGAATAATATGATGTAAATCACATATATTTGCTCAAACATTCACCTTTATAATCAATAATAACTTATTGAAACTAATCTTATATTCTCCGTGGGAGAAAACAAAATTGTTCAAATTTGGGGACAGCGGCAACAAAATTTGAGCTGTTAATCCGGAACAAAACGTCCCTTTCTGGTATCACAAATTACCCCATATGGAATGATTTTTCCAATTGACAGGACATCTGTGTAGTATACTGTGTACTTGTAGTTATAATAATAGCCAGCTAACTTTTGAATATTCAATAAAAATTTCAATATGGTGTAACCATTATCCAGGCACAAATTACATCAAAGGTTCGTTAGTTGACAAGCTACTACCAGTTTAATATGCACTAACGCGTTTCTCTGCTGACTTCCTGTAAGGTTTCATCAGAGGATGAGCACCTGACACTACTGCATGCAGGTTTCAAAATGTTCTCATTAGGTCTTTTAAATAAGGCAATTTTAATTTAACGTTTACTGGACATTAAAATATTTCTGCTTTCGCCAAGAGGTAAAACAGCATACCATACAAAAATACTAATTACTAAACGCTGATTATTTAGAAATGCTGTATGGTGGATTTAAAGTCTTACTCACCCCTGGGTGGCTTCTTCCTAGTGTTCCCCTATGCTCTAGTGTTCCCCTATCCTACAAGGCAGGGCGATGTGATGTAGTTGGAGGGTCCCCAGGAATTAGCATAACTCCGACTTTGAAATCAGCATACAGAACCGGCATTTTTTGATCAAATAAAGAGACACCTATCTGTTGCCCATCACTGATTTAAAAATAAATTTTCAAAAAACATTTTATTTATACAAATGATTTCACTTTTATTTGCTTTTAATACTTAGCGGCCCTTTAATTATTTCAGTTAATTTTAACTATCACTGGCTTTGACATACATTACTGCCCAATAATGGGTTTAATTACTCCTTAAAATGGAAACACTAGATGCTGGGTGTTTGCTATCATTTTAAGCTTTCTGTACATCTGCAGCAGAGCACTGGTGTTTAGTAAGGATTGTGTCTGATTAAGTAACCCGGTTACCAAGACTTTTTAATCTACTCAATTTGTTTTCCCAAGTTTTGAAATCGTCCTCTTCTGTGCCAGAAACAGTTCATCTTTCATCTTAATCAGATGTTTTACATTCTGAGTGATTCTAAGATTCCTGCCATTTTTTCCCTTAACTGTTTTCCAAAGGACTTTTAGGGGTGGGTGTCAAGGGGCATGAATTGCAGCAATTTTTGCACCTTTCTAAGAATGTGTGATTCCCTGAACAGTTTCCAAAAACAATATGTGCTTATTTTGTGATGTACGCATATACAGATGTCAAACTGTATATATGTATATTCATATGTGAAAGAAAAGTAAACTTATCTTTTTAATGTTTAGTAGCAGCTTTTATAGATTGATGGCTTATAGTGTGTTGTTTTTAGTTTAGTAGTTTAATATTTTATGTTTTTATAGTTTGTGTTTATATATTTATTTGGCTTTAGAGTTGACCTTTAGTTGTGCATATTTACACTTTCTGTTCTTTCTAAATTAATTCAAACGCATATCGTACGTTCCAACGCTCCAGGGCGAAAATGTGTGACATCATTGGCCATGCTCTCAATTTATCAAGGCCATGATCCCATTGGATGAGACCACAATCCCTCATTTGTAGCCCCACACATTTTGCATCCGAATCTTGTTTGCCTACACAAAGAGGAGGCAGCTATTTTGTGTCTCGAGCCCATATTCAGGAGTCTCCCCGATGTTTTAGGAGAGTAGGCAAATATGCTACCAAGTAATGCACTTACAAGGGTACAAAGCAATCCATTGAAAAAATACCTTTTTGTTTTGGCGGCTGATAAACCTGTAAAAAAATTCTTAGTAAAAGGAGCATAATTCTGAAGATTTACTCTTAGGGTTAGATCATGCTTACCAACTTTACAATGTTGGTATCCGGGAGCCTGCGAGGGAGGTGGGCGTCATGGGGGGCGGGCCTCCAAAATTCGCGTCATTTTGGACCCGCCCCCGTGACGGCATGATGCAAAATGCGTCATTTGACAGTGGGGGGCGGGGCCAAACACCGCGATTCACCAGGAATCGCGGCGTTTGTGACCTAATTGTGCCCACTTCACTAGGAAGTGGGCAGATCCGGGATTTTGCCACACTCGCCCAGGAGTCCGGGAGACTCTCTCAAAATGCGGGGGTCTCCCGGACATTCCGGGAGAGATGGCAAGTATGGGTTAGATGTATCAAACCTTATATAAAAGAACTATACTATACTATCACATACTACCATTCATTTTCTAGAATGTTTTAGAACAATGTTAAGCAACAGTCTAAGCATTCACCTGTGGCCCCAAACCTACTGCTCCTGATGTCACGTATTCTCATCATGTGAGCAGCTGGGATGTCACACAGCAGAACCAATCAGAGGAGGAAGAGGAGTTGGTGCAGAGCAGTTTGGAATACATCCAATGCGGGCTCCGGCTGGTTATAGGCATTCTTGCTCACTCTCCCAGAATGTCTGGAAGACTCCCGAACTTCCAGGAGCAGCAAGACCCCCCTCACGGATCCTGCCCACTTCAGTAGTGAAATGGGGCTCGATGACGCACTCGTCCCACCCTAGGCGCCAATCGCGGCACTGTAGGGGATGTGGCCATGGTGACACGATCGCGTCACTTCCACCCCTCCTGCTCTTGCCAGCCGGAGGGAAGGTTTGATTAGTTGCCAAGTATGGTGAAGAGATCTGTGGGGAGATGTGAGGGGCATATGGGCAGGTCTGAATGGAATATGGGATTCTCGAATCACATGTGAGGGCATTTTGTGACAACTGGGAGTCTGAGGGCATGTTGTGATATACAGGAGTAAGTGACAGATCATAGTGGCATGTAGTGCAATTTTGGGTTGTGTGACGCAGGGGTGCTGAATTTGTTTTGAAATTAAGGGTAAGTGTGGCCCGTTTGGAGGTTGCAGGGCTGCATGAAGTATATATATCAGGTTCCTCATCGCTGTACAAGAATAATGATAGCTAGAATCTGATTGGTTGCTATGGGCAACACCTCCACTATTCCTTTACAGAAGGTTAGATACATCTATCCTTTACACTTATTCAAAATATGGCCAATTCAGGAGTAGGTGTTTTATAGAGAATTTTAAGATGAATATGCCCAGTTCTTGACTATAACCTTCCTAATGTACCAGTGTCATCCACTCCTTCCACAGCTCATCTTAGTTATTATACAAGGACTCTTTTTCCATAATTCCCTTTGTTCCCATTACTAACATACTTTATCAAGCGGAAAGGAAAAGGAGGATATTTTTTCAGAAACATGGGCTGATTGAATGGAACACTCACTGCGGTGCTCTAGATAATTGGCATCTCTTTGTACTTTAGGCGATCCAACATTTCAACATCACCCTGCAAATTTAATAAAAATATTAATTTGTTTCTTTTTTTCTTACATGTATCTGAACATGTAGGTTTACGGGCATAATTAGTCGCAGGCAAAATTACTGTGTTACATGAATCGTTTGCCTGGTGTAGCAGAAATAGTGCTTTTAAAGCTTGCACTTCTAGTGTATACAGTATTTATATATTTTAATGTACAATTATGTTCAGATGTTTTACTGCCATTCAGCTGGGTTTTTTTTTAACTTGGATATTTGGCAATAGTTTTTGGCAAAATGTAACGCAAATGACATGCTTGCCAAAGTTCAGTTTTGCTAATGGTCTGGTATATGTATACATGTCTTATGTAGTGCATTGTGAGATAGGGTTTCCATTCCTGCCTTCTGGCAAGTAAAAGCTTCAGTATTAAATTCTTCATATATTCATATATGCAATACACCAAGGGGCAGCTTCATCAAAGAGTGAAAAACCTTTTTGCTATCGAAAGTTGGAGTTTTCATAATAAGGTTTTTTTTTTTTTTTGCTTAGCCCTAACACTACTATCATCAGCGATGATCCTGCCAGCGGTAAGATTTGCAGACTTTTTTTTGGCAGCGAGGGCTTCACCATGCCTTTGAATACAGCATTATTTTAATGCATTCAATTATATGCATTTTTAAAAAATGCTTTAATGCACTCAAACCTGGGCTTTCAGTGTCACCGCAAATGCGCAATGAGCTCAATGGTCCACTCATGAAAACATGCTGAAACGGGCCTATCAAAGTGTTACGTTAACCATTATTGCTCTGGGTCATCCCAGTGACAGCTGATTAATCAGACTTAGCATTGCAACACTTTCTACCAAAATCCATATATGGAAGACTAAGTGATGTCAAACAATGCTGGTCCTGCCTGCAAAGTTTGTTTGCACCATTTCTACTCAGTATGATAAAGCCCTTTGAGATCATGTCTCCCAACATTTGGGTAGTCAGCTGTCCCGCTTAGAGATGGCGGAAGAGAGCCCTCAAATCGGTACAACCCGCCTAAATCAGGGCGGCTGGGAGGTACGTGTTCTGTGAATGTGAGTGTGTGTGAGTGTGCGTGAGTGTTCTTGCACTCAAACTTGCATACATGCCATACAAAATGCAATAATAGTTCTACAGTATAATTCAGCATTGCTCTAAATAGCCCACAACAGTGTCTATTAAATATAAAGCGTAAGAGTGGAAGAGATTTGCGTCACATGTGTTACTGCAGACACGTTATCTCCGCGCAATGGGTTGGTTTATGTTCTACATGACATAACCATGAAACATCATAAATTCGGTTAAATTCTTGCTTTCAAAATACCATAAAGGACTGTAGTTTAATATATACTTTATAAATGAACTTTTATCTTCTATCATGTAGACTTGAAAGGATGGCGAGTGTCTTATACCCAGAACTCCTGTAATTCAGGAGTTACTCACCTACAGGAATAACAGCGTGAAGAAGTTTGAACAGTGTACAGTTGCCAATGCAGCTGATTGGACCAACCATCGTATCTGTGAAATCAGCTGCAGCAAAACCTTTTATTGCGCGCTGTTTACAATTAAACTCCTTTAGATTGTTAGCTCTGGGGAATACTGAGAGTAGGTGTTTCATGTCTGCATTTATTTTGTCTACCTTGTGCGTCCCTGTTTTATGGATGTCCCGTTTTCCCACTGTCTGGCCGCTGCTGAGCGCGGTGGCGCCTCACAATTCTACAATAATAAAAATAAACCCCCTATGCTCTAAAAAAAAAAAAAATACCCCCACTTTTTGGGCTAAACGTGAAATTAAAGTGTGTAGATTTTACATTTATAGATGATGGACTTAATTTACCTGGATTTTATGGATAGTTTACCTCCACATTATGCTTCCTCCAATTTTATAGAATTTTCCTAATGTCCGAGTTATTTATATTATAGAGAAAATAAACAGTATGTGCATAAATGATATATATTTTTCCCTTTTACCCGAGCTGAGTAAAGCCACTGATAAAAGGCTTGCCGGCTAATATGTGAAAATGATTGTGTCAGAGAACTGTCGTGTTTTGAACCGTAGACATGATTTATTGGGATAAACCAGCTGGTGTAACTTTGTCTGTCTCCTCATTATCAACACTCTTATTGTATGGACTGTCCTCCCTTACTCAGTGAGCCAGGAATTCAGCAAATGTAAGGATATGGTCTAGAGAGGAACAGAGGGAAATAAAGATCAGACTTCTGTAAGGAGAGCCCAGTGGGTGAAAGGCAGTTCTGTCTACACTCTGCTCATATTTTTTCGGTATTTTATGTGAACATTAATGTGCTCGAGTAAAACTGTTTACACTGATTTTCTTAATTACGATTTTATTGTCTCAGCTTCGTGTATTGAATGCCAGAGTCATTCACTCTACTTTAGATTGAAGATTAATGAGGGTTCTAACCACCGCTGAACTGTGTGGCTGATATTCTAACGGAAGCCTTTGACTTAAATGAATACTGGTGATGGATGGAGAGCGTTAACGCGCAGTCCGTATTAGTGAAGACGCATCATTGATTGAGATAAACCTTTTGGGTCATTTTTCGGTTCTCTCATTTTTTTAAATCGTGTTTCAATGTGTTTCGAGTATTTCCACATCCAGGACCTCAGTAACAATCGTTTATGTGTTATTTTAGGAGAAAGCGTGATTGCTTTGTATAGATATGTAGTCTGTAATCTAAAATAAAGATGATCCATTTTGGTCTTTGGTCACCCGCTAAAGAACCGGTTTTCGAATAACCTTACTTAAACAAAAAGTATAATTAAATCTGCGTCCAATTCAGGTTATATTCACATATTTGAAATAAAATAATAATAACGTATATGAAATTATGATTTGAAAATGTGGTAAAGCTTTAACTCTTATCAGTAAAATTATTTGTATATAATAGTCCATTCCAAGTGCTATATCTATATATTGGAAATTGGAAATCAAAAGAATAAGCTTAAACTGGCCACACACAGTCTAAAGCTGGGTACACACTACAGGGTTTTTGTCCAACAATCGGCTCAACCAGCCAACATACGACCGCTCGTTCTAAAGTCGGGTCAGTGTGTGTAGTGACACAATGGTCGAAAGTCTGCCCAAATGGACTATTGTCGCCTCATTTGGTTGGTCGTACCGTTCAATATTTTCATTCCAATCTCCTTTCCGTTGTGTAGTGTGTATAAACTTCCGACCGATCCACGACAGTGTGTACGAAATTACATTCGTTGCTCACGACAACATGGCTGTGAAAAGTCGCTAACGGGGCGGCCGCTCATCCCTTTATCGTCTAAAACAAGGCCAGTGTGTATGCAGTCCATGGACCGAGAGATCGGACTGTCGATCGGGTGTAAAATTGATCGGCATAAAAAGTTGGTGGTAAATTCTGTAGTGTGTACCCAGCTTTACCCTTCCGCTCAACCAATGAGTGTATTACAATATTTTAGCATTGTTGTTTCACATATAACGAATAAATGAGGTGTCTGTTTTACAAGGTGTGTAAACACAATCAAAAATTATTTTTGATTTGACTAGCACAATCGGTGGCTGCTAGTGTTGATAACGTCTTACTATAAATCTCAAGGCTTGATACACACTACAGAATTTCCTGACCAATGTGTTATCTACAGCGATTTTAACAACGATTAAAAAAAAGAAAGCATGCCGATTCATGCTTACACACTATACAAAGATTTACCCTCATATCTGTGCTCTTCTTCTGTCATATCCATCGGCTGAAAAGATGTTGACTCTGTAAACTTTATGGAGATCCTGATCGTGAGTGCGTACACACTGCAGGATTGGAAGGACGTCGTTCCATCGCAGAACGAGATCTATAGTTCTGCTGAACAATCAAATCAAACAATGATTTGTGTTTTGTAGCTATCCTTGTTCATCGCTGGAGCGTACACACTAATGCGATATTGGGCCAAACGTGTCTGTTTGACCCAATACTCTGCTGAAAACCCTATAGTGTGTACCCAGCCTAAGTCTTTGTCCACTCAAACAACTTCATACATTGTAAATAATGCAAATAAGGAGACCATAACATAGTGTTAGCTATGTGAGCTAAACCACTAATATGCGTCAGATATTTGTGTGTTAATCAGATAAGTATAAACATTTATTAATTATAGTGTTGGCACCTGCGGACCATGCATGGAAAATGACCCATTTGAGTAATAGCCAGGCTCCTCAACCAGACACATGTTATACAAGGAATATCTTGAATTGAAGTGTCATATTTAGTTTCCTCTTCAGTTCATTTATTAGGCTTACACATTGCCCATTTCCCCACTAATTCCGCTGTAGAGAGAACTCACTCACATCAGTCTCTGCCCCATTGGAGCTTACAGTCTAAATCCCCTAACACACACAGACACAGACCGAGAGAGACTAAGGGCAATTTGATAGCAGCCAATTAACCTACCAATATGTTTTTGGAGTGTGGGAGGAAACCGGAGCACCCGGAGGAAACCCACGCAAACACAGGGAGAACATACAAACTCCACACAGATAAGGCCATGGTCAGGAATTAAACTGAGGAATCCAGCACTGTGAGGCAGAAGTGCTAACCACTGAGCCACCGTGCTGCCCTACATCCTACCCTTCCACAGCCTGATCCAGTGTTTTTTTGCTAAAGCTTAATATTATCAACATAAATGTCTCAGGTTGCATAACCGGTCACAAAAGCAAAAACTCTGGCACAATTATAACACAAACATGCAATTCTGACTACCCATTGTTAATGACCTCGACTAGATTCCTTATTTTGAAGAAACTACTTGATTTAAAGCAGATAGCAACAGTTTATGTCTGGGGAAACATTAAGATCCGTAGCTAAATGCTGTAAGTATGTGTAATCTACGTTAGTGCCAAGTTGAAATAAAAACATTGTCCTTTCTGATCCATTAGTAATTACCTGTTTCCTGTACAAATAAACGGGTAACACTTGGGTTGGTAGGACTTTGGAAGTAACAAAAGGAAACAGAGGTTGAGACAACTTGGCATAGACTTAGTAAATCCAAACTGCCCCACACTCGTCTCATTTCCTCAAACAACTTGTATGGATATCTTTTTGGAAGTAGTTAACCTTTCTTGGAGCCTTTAACCGTTTATTTATTTTTGTGCGTGTAATCATGACATGGAGCCTGGAGCCCGCTGGCTTAGTCCATGGTGGTATGGTCACCTCCTAAATGATCGTCATGATTGAGGAAGGTGAACATTGCAGATAAAGCCTTGGGAAAGAAGGGGGTAAATGTATCAAGCTGAGAGTTTTCCCGGCTTGAATAGTGGAGATGTTGCCTATAGCAACCAATCAGATTCTAGCTATAATTTTGTAGAATGTACTAAATAAATGATAACTAGAATCTGATTGGTTTTTCAAACCCGCCGGAAAACTCTCAGCTTGATACATTTACCCACTGGGCAAAACTTAAAACCAAGGGGGCATTCAAATGTTACAAATAATTTTTATCTAGGGATTATTTTTTTGTGCCATGTTAAAAAAAAACCCCAACACATTATTGATTAAAGCTTTGCAATGCAAAATGTCTTTTTTTGTGTCTGCATTTTATAAATAGTCTCAACTCGAGACACCGGTGCCCCCTCACAACACCAAGGAACAATAGAACAGCTTCAATTAAGAAACTGAACATCAACCCCTGGCATCTTGTGCTGTTGTTCCATCCTTCTACTTGGAAACAATTCATTTGTTTCTTAATTAAGAAAAACACCGGTAGCATGAAAAATCTGCCGATGGTACCTGCATGGCAATTAGGTGAGAGGTAGAGGGAAGCACGGCCCCACATTCCAATAGAACCACTGTACTTTTGTGTTAATAAAATTGAACTGGCTACCCTTGCATAAATCCCGGCTGCGGAAAGTGTACTGTCATTATGGCTAAGACAATATGCAAACTATCTTCAATGAAATCAAATTGCCAGAGTGTTTTCATTTGCATGTATTAACTATTAACATAATGAGGAGAAGTGACATTGGACCCGAATTGTGCATCTGTTGGGATTGATAACTCTACTGAATCGGCAAGTAGACGTCCAAAAACCCACACTACCAGTCAAATCTGTTTTGAACTCTAGATTGGGAGGCAAAAAAGAACGTGCTGGGGTGCAGAACAAAGCCAGGTCTCTCTGATGGTGATTTGTCAGGACAGACATCATCAGATTACACTGTCTGCTAAAGGTATCGCTATAAATAACAGGGTTTTTTTCTTTTGCTACAGATTATTTAATTACTTCTTTATTGTAGTATGTATATATATATATATATATATATATATATATATATATATATATATATATGTTCTTTTCTCATTTTTGCTAATTCTCACATTAATGCAATATTTTTTCTTAAATGGTATTCGGAAAAAGTATAAGAAGTATATATAAGTATGTCTGGGAAGTGAAAATAGCATATTGTACAGTATTGTACAAGAAGAAGGTGTAGCTCAGTGGGTAAGTGCGCAGACTGAAGAACAATAAAAATAGAGGAAACTGTAGGAAACCCAGATTTGAGTCCCAGAGCCAACTCTTTGTGACTTTCAACAAGCTACTTTGCCTTATTGGGTTTCAGACATTTAACAATGGTGGTTCGAGCTGTGGTGTTTTTGCCCTTGACTTATAGATACATTTTGGACATAGCTGCTTACTCTTCTGGACTGTCCGGGGAGATTCCCGAGTTTTGGGTAGTACTCCTGGACTTCCGGGAGAGCAGTCCATTCTCCCGCATCACTCCCACTTCCTAGTGAAGTGGGTGAGACAGGGGCCTCGATGACACGATTCCTGGCAAATTGCGTAATTTTGGCCTTGCCCCACAGCACAATCTCCACACTTGATCTCACCTTGCGGTCTCCTTGAGAGGAGGAACAAGATGACAAGATTTTCTTTTGAATCTCTTAGTGTGTCGGCAATTGTAATTATCCAGTTTCATAAATTGCTCTTTTTGGAATTGTTTCTATCTTTGAAATACTATTTTTTTATAACTGTATGTAACATGTTGATGGAATTGTCCATGTTCCCAATGTGCTCTGTGTCTAGGCACATAGGTAAAAACACTGAAGCCATAACAGCCCATGTATGTATTATGGGTCTCACTGGACTACGGAACCTTCGACCCAGGACGATCCAATTGCCTAAATACACAAATAAAACTGCATTTGGAACATTTTTAGCACAGTAGACTGGCATCGTAGCATATATGTCTAATCAGACAATCAAATTCTGATCCAATCAGATCAGAATCAATGAAACGGGATGGCAAACCCTGCCGGTTATCACACATTGCTGCTTGTATGATGCCATCGGCTGTCCAGAACAAGGAATCTTCATGTGGCCATTTCTGTCTTTGCCCAATCAGTAAACACCCAGATATCTGTTTGAATGTTTACACATTATACTGGAAAATGTGGTGGCCACTCTTAGTCTAACTGCGTATTGATTTTTTCAGGCAGCAATCATTCGCTATCTCCAGGGTTAGATGGATTGTCTATGTCGTCACGGCAACTGTTTTAGATTTTTAAAGATGTACCTATCACTGGGGCTTAGACCAGAAAAGAACCCCTTGAAATTTTTGCTAAAGGACCCAATGTTTTCTAGTTATGCCCCTGGGTATGTAAAACACAAGTCCTACCGAAAGGGATTGAAGTCATGTTAATGACTTTATGTAATATTTAGTCTTATAGTATTTATAGAGTTCTGACGTCCATGTATTTATTTTCACCCATCTTGTCTATTTAGAATGGGATATGTGTCCATTACTTTAAATTATAAAAGAATTAGAAGTCATGGAGGAGTTACGCAACAATATAAAGGCATGTACTGAAGGACAAACCCCTTGTGACTTCCAATATCTGTGCTTTAGTACTTATAATACACACTTACTACACACACATAAGCAATGAAGTAATGACACCAAGGGCTAGATTTACTAAACTGCGGGTTTGGAAAAGTGGAGATGTTGCCTATAGCAACCAATCAGATTCTAGCTTTCATTTAGTTAGTGCATTCTACAAAATGACACTTAGAATCTGATTGGTTGCTATAGGCAACATCTCCACTTTTTCAAACCCACAGTTTAGTAAATATACCCCCAAAACTCACAAGTATAATAAATGACATTGGAACTCACCAACCACATAACCATTTAAAAGCAATGAGGCTTCAGGCCAAGAAACTACAAAGTGTCTTTTTTTTTTACAGTAACAAGGTTCCATTGTTCCTTACGATAAGAGCGCATCATAGTGACACACTGGTTAGCATTGCTCACTCACAGCAATGGGGTTGTGGGTTCAGTTCTGGCCAGGGTGCTATCTGTGTTGAGTTTGTACGTTCTTCCCACATTTGCATAGGTTTCCTCCGGGTGTTCCGGCTTCCTTCAAGTCAATTAATTGACTTCTGACAAAAATGTCTCCATTGGGGCAGTGAGTCAGTATTCTCTGAAAAGTACTTGCCAAGTCTCCTTTAATGTCCGGGAGATTCCTGAAGATCGGAGAACGCTCCCGGACTCTGGAGATAGACAATCTCTGGCCACTTCCTTAGGGACATGGACGGGAGACTGGAATTGCATCATTTTTGTCCAGCTCCTGGCTGCAAGATGACTTGGACGGGGTCATAGTGGAGAGGCGGAGCCAAGTTGGTGCAAATCGTGGCTTCACGGTCTCCCTGTTCTTGCCAATTGGACCTCACTTTCAGAATCTCCTGGAGAGGAGATCAAATAAGTGGACAAGTATGCCTCATCCAGATGTACCTTCACCGAGAGTTGTGCCTTCCATCACAGAAAGCGTTAAAAATGAGTCATGTGATTTGAGTGACGTCACTACTCCCCAAATATAAATTATATTTTTACTGTAGTGACATCACTACTCTCCAGATATAACTGATAACATCGCTGCTTACCAACTTTAAGGATAATACTATACAGGATGTTTTACAGATCATGTCAGTCATGTATTATAATATTATATTCAGTGGTTGAAGTGATAATTTAGAAATGGCGGTACGGAAAATGTGAGTGAAATTTTAATAGTTCTACAATGAAGGCAGTAGGAGAAATGGCGGCACGGCGTACCACCGAAGACCAGCCCCGTTTGACCAATGATTATAATATTATAGCCTGTTCTGCTGTGCAAAATAGAATAGTACAACATATAAAGCTACAATACAAGAACATGGCGATTAAAAGCAGCTTAGACTCGAAAAATAAAGGTTTATCTAGAAAGTACATTTTTTCGAATACTAAATATCAATTCTTTTTGATCTACTGAAAATATGTGTAGGATTTTTGTAAACAAACTGATAATGCAGTAACCATGTTGAGGTGGGTTACTTGGAGGAAGATAAAAGTAATTACCATCCAGTTTATTAAGCTTTTCTTAGATGTAATATTATTTTAACCAAAAAAACACCCTCTGAAAATTTGCGGACTTGAAAGGACAGCTTTGCAGATAGGGCGCTCGGAGTGGGTTGCAGTGTTTTTTTTAAAAGGGGGAGGGCTGTTTATGTTTTGTTTTGCTACAGTATTTATCATAAGTGGGGTGTGGATGGAATGTGATTAAGATATAATAAGCTGTGGAAAAAAAAAAACCATAACTATTTAAATATTCATATATGCCACATTACGACAAGAAAGTACTGTAATGCACTGAAATCAGCAACGGAACAGCTGCGTTTTAAAGGACAGTACTTTGAATGTCATTTGACGATTTGCTTTCAATTAGAAGCAATTTGCAGAAAGATGCCCACAAGCTAATCTTTACAGGATAATTAAGTTCCATTTTCTTTACTTTTAATTAAAAAGCAGAAAAGATTTAGCTGATCCATAAAAAATGTTCTGTTTAAACATTCATCAGACTTCACACTCATTTTTTTGTTATTTGTTGTAGCTGTAGCAGATGTTATCAAATAGGAAGACTGCTTAAACCTTAGATGTGGGGAGAGTGCGTCTTTGTGTCTAACGTAAAAGTGTCACATTGTAACTTTTCGATGTTAAAGCAGACAGTTCATCAACATTTCCTTATTGAAAAATACAAAATGAAACTGTTAAAAATAACTCCCGGTGCCTAAGTCCCTCCCCTGGTTTACTGCAGGTCCCCTCCTAATACCACTTACAGTGTACCCGTGACTGTCACATCTTGATACTATTAAAATTGAAATATAAAGCCCGAAATTCTTTTAATTTATTTTTTGTCTGTTTCCAAGTTAATTTGTTTCATTTTTTTATTTTCTTTTTTATCTTAATTACATCTTATCTTATTATATTATATTTGTTACATAGTTCTAATTACCTGAGGTCCAGTCAAAAGAAGTCCTGGGTAGTCCTAGTGTCGTCTCCTTTATTGGGTTTTAGAAATTAACGTCCGTTTTTCACCTTACTGTTCAGTTTTACTTATTTTGAAAACTGAACACTTTAAAGAGATGCTGTCTATTTTTTTTAAATGATTATTAAAATATCCTGATTACATACAAGTAGACAAGTGAAGTAGAGGCACCAAGGGAGGCCAGAGAAACTCTTGTTTTGGTACTTATCCTCAGGACAATTTCAGAGATGACTATCTGGAATCTAGCGTAAGGACTCTTCCATGCGAGTGGAAGACTTGCTTTGCGATCCAAACGGAACTTGACATGAGGAAACCACCAGCTAAATACCATCAGATGGACATCATGAAATCCCATGTGGTGTGAAAATGGTGTTTATCGTCTTTTAGCGGTTAAGTGATCGAGACAGCACGGTGGCTCAGTGGTTAGCACTTCTGCCTCACAGCACTTGGGTCATGAGTTCGATTCCCGACCATGGCCTTATCTGTGTGGAGTTTGTATATTCTCCCTATGTTTGCGTGGGTTTCCTCCCAATCTCAAAAAACATACTAGTAGGTTAATTGGCTGCTAGCAAATTGACTCTAGTATGTGTGTGTATATTAGGGAACGTAGACTGTAAGCCCCAATGGGGGCTCCAACTCATGTGAGTGAGTTCTCTGTACAGTGCAGCAAAATTAGTGGCACTATATAAATAATCGATGATGATAATGCCCTTGTTGCTGCTAGTTGCTCGCATTGCATTCCATTTGCAAGTATTCTGCTTGCGTGGATGAGCCTTAATGTAATTTGGTATAATTGTACACCTCCTGCAGTTGAGTACAATTGCAATAGGCTTCAGAAGTCCAAATATATTGACTTTTGTCTTTCAACACATCTTCAAGGTAGTTCTAATGTTCATGTATCCTAAGTAGCTCAAATACTCACATATGTGCTCCCTTCCCTCTCTTGTCTAATGTTGTGTGAACTTAAATTATCTCTAAGTAGAATGTACCTCCCAACGTTGACAATTTAAACTTGGTACATCATAGGTTGCACCAGGATATGTATATATATATATATATATATATATATATATATATATATCATTAGTGCACAGGAACCTGTAGGCTATCAGGAAAACGTTAAAAACAGGAAAAAATGTCAAAGACCCAACTGATAGCTGTAATACAATAACCCGCATCTACTGTGTATACATACCTGTGAAATGCATCTCTCTATCAAACTAAGTTCATAGATCCAACTTCTTTTATGAATCATTTTTTTTTTATACTGTAAAGTTATATTTTTGGCATGTGTAAATGGTTTAGTAAGTAGATCCGCTCCCTTTTGTTATTTTGCATCCACAGTGTTACAAAGATGCAACGTACATTTGATTCATTTAAGTCATATACTTGTGTGTGAAATAAATAAAAGTGGCTATGTGCAGTAAATGTCCCTTGATCTTAGCTAAATTAGGCTTTAATTACCCATTTTACATGCATGACAACACGTCAGGCACCGGGTCACCATCTGTTCAAATCCCTCGATTATTTCTGGTGATCCCTTTTGGTATAGACTGACCCAGTTCAAGATGTGAAATTGCAATATTGTAACACAATAGAGAGGTACTAACATTAACAATATTTATTAACAATTATTTACATCGCGGCAGCATATTCCGTTGTGCTTTGCAACTGGGAACAGACAGAGTAATAAAACGAGACTAGGTGTGCTCACAAGTTACTTCCCTGTAATTAAAATAACATCCAAATGGGCAACTGTGAGGGAATCTGCAGCTGGTACTTATTTGTCCACAGTTTAATATTGTTTATCCGAGTTTCCTTTTTTTTTATTATTGTGTTTGTCACAACCTCATATTATTCATTATCGTTCTACTGTACATAACTTTGTCTTGCATTCATTCATCCAGCAATCTAATTAAAAAAGACACAGTTTTGTGATTGTATGTTATTAAAAACTCTAAGGGGCTTATGTTAAGTTGAACACAAGTTGCGTTGTTGGCGTATAATGCGCTAAGTTACATATGAGCATAAACCACTAATTTCGGCATTAGTGCATTGTGCACTTGTTCAGTAGTAAAAAGGCGCATTATATGCCAAGAACGCAAGTTGTGTTCAACTTAACATAAGACCCTTAGGGCTAGATTTTACTAAGCTGCGGGTTTGAAAAAGTGGGGATGTTGCTTATAGCAACCAATCAGATTCTAGCTTTTATTTTGTAGAAGGTACTAAATAAATGAAAGCTAGATTCTGATTGGTTGCTATAGGCAAAATCCCCACTTTTGCAAACCCGCAGCTTAGTAAATCTAGCCCTTAGTGTTTTTTATGCAAGGGATATCCATCTTAGCAACTATTGATGGCTTGATGGTCTGTGTATAGATGTGCTCACCAACAGACAGCCAGCGGTCCAGCAAGACTGCACATGTGGCCCCGAGTTCTGCTCCCTGTTCTGACTTATTTTCTGCTTTGTTATTAAGCAGAGTATTATACTGGGAGCAGCTGGCGTTTGCGCCACGTGATCTCCTCCGCTCACAGCAGGGAGGTCATGCAGCACAACCAATCAGGGGGAGGAGGAGGAGTTAGTGTAGCGCATTCTGCATCCTGCACCATGTGCTTTCCCTTCTTCATCTGTGGGTTCTGGCTGTGCAGGTGTTTCCAGACATGTGGGGAAGGTGTGAGTGGCATGTGGCAAAGGTGTGAGTAGCATTTGGGAGAGATCTGAGTGACATTTGAAGGGCATGTGTGAGGTCTGAGTGGGATGTGGGAGCAAGTAGAGAGGACTGAGTGGCATGTAGGCAGTTCTGTGTGGCATGTGAGCAGCATGTTGGTAGATCTAAATGGCATGTGGAGGCATGTAAAAAGGTCTGAGTGGCATGCAGGGAGTATGTGGGTAGGCCTGAATGGCATATGGGGGCATGTGGAGCCTAAGGGCATGTCAGGATATTCTGGAGCAAGTGGGAGGTTTGAATGGCATGTGGTGTAATATTGTGGTGCATGTGGGAGGGGGGGACATTTTGGGATAAGTGATATGGGGTGCCAAACTAGTTTTGGGGCCAGTTGTCATTCTTGAAATTAAGGGTAATGTGCGACCATTTTGAAGATTGGAGGGCAGCACATGTATATTGGGTTGCCCATCACCGATGAACACCCTTTGCTTCCTGTCCCTCTTGACATTAATGGGCTATATTGTTATAGTTTGTTGAACAGTTGATAAAGAAGATTAGAATCATGACTCTATAGAAAAAAAAGTTAATTAAGCCAAGCATATGACATCAATAAACTATTTTTTAATCTCATTAAGCATATATTAATGAATGCTTTGAAGTGTGTTATTCCTCTCCAATAACAGTTTCTAGCTCCTCTTGTTCCTACCACACCTCCTCCCAACAGCTCTAAAAGCATTTTATATATAAAAGTAATTAGCATATTTACATTTTAGTACATGAATTTATACATTAATATTAAGTACAATTCCATTAAATATTTCATTTTGTGTTATCCTACATTTAATTCCTTTCAATGCATGAATCACATAGGAGGGTTTAGTGCACTATAAGAGGATTTAAAATGTTAAACCCTTGTGCACGGTAGCTTGTAAAGTAGACCCGTTACCTATACACAGTGGAGGGTTGAACCAATATTCATTTAAGTGTCTCATATTAATTCACTAGGGACTGGTGACATCAATGCCTCATGCTTCAGTGATGTCACTTGTTCCTAGTGAAATGATTGGCTGAATATTGGTTCAGCAAACAAAGTGGTTGTCTGACCTTTGCGCAGTTGACAGGTTGACCTACAATATACTGTGTGCTGTTGCTGTGTATGATCATCTGTGCATGTAACAGTAATAGGGCCATTCACATTTGACATTTGCACTAGAATGTGCATGAGACTGAGCAAATATCCCCATCCTTCAAATAGTGTTATAATCTGAAATAGGAGGGACACTGAACAGCCAGAGTTGCAGTAAGGGTGATAGATAATAGGACCATTGAACTGTTTTCCAACATCCATTTAATGTTTTCAAAACACCATGGGAGAAACACATAGAGCCTGAGTCCTGTTGTGTGCTGAATCTTGCATGAAATAGCCACAGAGCAGGTGTAAGTGCCGATTGATAGTGATGGCTACTTGTATGGGTGCCACAACATGTATTTGCAAGTAAGATAAAGTATAAATATGCTTATGTACAGTGCGTATTAAGAACATCCTGATTTGTGTATTTTATGGAGAAAAATAATTAAAACATTTTTTACATATATTTTTATTAAAGTGTTAAGAGTTGTTAATATCTGTTATAACTTTTTATTTTTTTTGGCTTACGTTCTGATGGGACTTTAGGAAAGGTCTCTATCTTGCAAACCCCCAACACTTCCGGATAAATACATTATGATTTTTATGGCTTTTTTTAAATTATTTTTATTATTGTTGCTGTTCATCTTTATTATTACATTATACAGCTTATATATTAACTATTTAGTTTTCACTAAACACTGGATCACACCAATTTTTTGATCTATAGAAATCTATGTTGTGGTTTTACCTGTTTTGTAGGCTTGTTAATAAAGTTTATTTGGTAGAATCTGTGTTGTGCTTTTGCCTGTTTTGTAGGCTTGTTAATAAAGTTTATTTGGTAGAATCTGTGTTGTGCTTTTGCTTGTTTTGTAGGCTTGTTAATAAAGTTTATTTGGTAGAATCTGTGTTGTGCTTTTGTTTGTTTTGTAGTCTTGTTAATAAAGTTTATTTGGTAGAATCTGTGTTGTGCTTTTGCCTGTTTTGTAGGCTTGTTAATAAAGTTTATTTGGTACTAACTTGGTACAAAACTAAAATCTTCTCTCTTGTTTAGTAAGTACCAACCAATCAGATGTCTGTTGTTGATTTGCCAGTGTTCACTAGAATAATAAAACTTACATTGTGATTGGTTGCTAGGAGATACAGCACTTTTTGTGCACATTGCACACTTTTATTAAATAAGTCCTATTGTGTCTGTCACTATATTGAGGAAAAGGTGTATTTTCACTTTTAAAGTTTCAGGGGTATATTTACTAAACTGCAGGTTTCGAAAATGTGGAGATGTTGCCTATAGCAACCAATACGATTCTAGTTATTTGTTTAGTACATTTAGTACATTCTACAAAATGACAGCTAGAATCTGATTGGTTGCTATAGGCAACATTTCCATTTTTTTCAAACCTGCAGTTTAGTAAATATACCCCATAAACTTTAAAAGGGAAAATATACCTTTTCCTCAATATAGTGACAGTCTCTAATTTGTTATATAACATAGGGGCATACTATGGTTGAAAAGAAGTCAGAAGTCCATCAGATTAAACTTTCACAAATTCTTTTGATCCAGAGGAAGGTAAAACAAAAATAACCCCAATGCAGTAGTTGTCAGTTTAGCCTTAAAAGGGGGACTAAATCCTTTCAGACCCCAAAATAGCAATTCCATAAATTTCCTGAATACGTATCCACCCGAAATATCCTTTTTTATCTAGAGCTACAGCCATTATTTTAAGAAAAGCATCCAACCCATTGTTACATTAATTAGGGAATTCTCCATCACCGCCCAATATGCTAAGGAATTCCACAGTATTACCACCCTTACAGTGAAGAATCCTTTCCTATGCTATATTATAATCTTCACTTTGAGTTTTGCACTAGTTTTGCTATATACCTTAAAATGTTTTATTATTATACAGACCGGAACCGACAAATGAATGAGTTTCATCATCATCATCATTTATTTATATAGCGCCACTAATTCCGCAGCGCTGTACAGAGAACTCATTCACATCAGTCCCTGCCCCTTTGGAGCTTACAGTCTAAATTCCCTAATATAGAGACACACACTCACACACAAACAGACAGAGAGGGAGAGACTAGGGTCAATTTTGATAGCAGCCAATTAACCTACGAGTATGTTTTTGGAGTGTGGGAGGAAACCGGAGCACCTGGAGGAAACCCACGCAAACACAGACAGAACATACAATCTCCACACAGATAAGGCCATGATCGGGAATTGAACTTATGACCCCAGTGCTGTGAGGCAGAAGTGCTAACCACTAGGACACTGTTTTATATAATTTACTATGTAACTGTATGTAGCAGACATCGTTGCGATATTGCATACATTCTTTTACAATGAAACTGATATGTTACATTAAACAGAATATATATACAAGATGGAATACATGTTGTATATTACTGTATATGTCAGCACTTGGGCTGTCAGATTATTTAAAGGAAAATTCAAGTTACTTTAAAAGAAAGCCTTGCCCCTGTCTATGCATGCAGATGATACTGTGCAAACATGCAGCATAGATCTGCAATACTTACAGGGGAGCAATATGTGTATTTTATATGGGGTTTTAAGTTGCTGACTTAATTAGCATAAGACTTTATGACAACAATAATGTAAATCCCTGTGCATAATATCTCCACTCTGTATGGTTTATGAAATCCTATACATATATATATATATATGTATGTATGTATGTATGTCATACTTACCAACTATTTTAAGTTGGTGTCCGGGAGACTCTCTGTAGCAGGTGGGCGTGCAGGGGGCGGAGCGCAGAAATCGCGTCATTTTGGCCACTATTCACCGCTAATCGCGGTGTTTGGGATCTAATTCTGCCCACTTCACTAGGAAGTGGGGCACTTCCTAGTGAAGTGGGCAGAATTCGGGAGATTGCCACACTCGCCCGGGAGTCCGGGAGACTCTCGCAAAATGCGGGAGTCTCCCGGACATTTCAGGAGAGTTGGCAAGTATGATGTATGTATATATTTTTTAATGCATGTCCCACAGGGGCTGCCTGACAAATTTTAGCCTGAGGGGCAAGACTCGGCTCAGCAGCCTACTGGGAACATTTTAAAGGAAAATGGAAAATACATGTGGCCCATTGACCCAGCCCAAAGCTGGGACTGGGGGGAGACCCCTCTGTCCAGCTTGCCCCTGATGTCTCATAACATGGGACTAATGCATCAGTCTCTCAATTGAATCAATCTTTCAAATCCAGGACATGTATCTGCCGGCTCATTGTGTGACCATACAGTAATATCTTCTCCCTGTGCCGTATGCTGTGATGCTGCACAGACAAATACAGGAACTGTTGTGAATTTCAAGAATCAGCTGCTACAATAATGACAAAAACCATCTTTTAACTCAGTGGTACATTTCTTGGCAAGAAGAGACCTTTTGGTTACCGGTTCATTCCCTGCGATTCTGTGTGTCAAAATTGAGACGAGAGACTCAGCGAGTGTGTGATCTTATTAGAATCGTTGGCAGGGTACCCTGTAATCCTCACAAAATAATACATCGTCTACGCCATGTGGAGAGAAAAAAAAGCCCACCGTGGCATTTGAATACACTAACCTACAAAACACTCCGCAATCTCTCAAATCACTGTTGTGACATTTATCCCGCAATGTGATCAGTAATAGTAACACGGCAACTGTTTTATTGACGTTGCCGACTCTATCTCTGCTCCAGAGATTATTGGCCTTGCATTCCCTTTTTCCACCCTGTTTTAATATAGATCTTGTTTTGCAATTTATGATGCTCTTAGCAATTACAGGGGGCATGCGCTGAGAAAGGAAAATCGATCTCCAGTGTGTAAATGGGATATTTTAAGTCAAGGATTTAATCTGACTCGTATAAATGTCTTTTCCTATATTGATTCAGTAGCTGAAAGAAGGGTTATATCTACTTAATAAAATATAGCAGGAAAATTCCCTGTTGAGTACTTGAAGCAGCAAGCCTGCTTCCTCTTTATAAATGGTTGGATATTCATGTTATTTTCAGGACTACTGGGTGATTTAATCAGGCATGTAGCCGCCCTTAATAATACGGCCAGCGGCGAAGCAGATCATCACTGATATATTAACTTTATGAGTGTTTAGTTGCTCCTTTTTTGTCTACTGATGTAACTAAGATTACGCTGTAGTAATGATGGTATAATATGACTTTATTTTGAGGTTTGGGTATGGTGGGGAAGCAAACCCCTGCTGTTATTAGTTAGAAGTTACATTGCTTATGTTTGCAAAATCTATCTTTAGGGGCGCACGCAGGCGAAGTTTCTGGGTCTCCAGAAACCCCTCCCCTCCACTAAAGAAGTGTCCCTACGTAGCGGCACTGTACTATATAGCAGCCGCGGCGCTGTCAAAGAAGCGCCCACGGCAGTGCTGTGTTGTATACAGCAGCGCCGCGGACGCTTCTTTGACAGCGCCGCGACTGCTGTATAGAACATTGCTGCCGAAACTGAGCTTCTGCGCATGCGCGTGCGCAGCAGCTCTCTCTTTTGTTGTTGTTTTTTTGTTTTTTTGGGGTGGGGGGAGCCCCCCCTTAAAAATTCTGCGTGCGCCCCTGATCCTCATATAAAACACTTTGAGGACTAAGAGATCATCAGTCCTGGGGTTAGAGTGTTCATTTTCATCCTCTTTGTTTGCACCAAACTCCTAGATAACCTGCACTGTTACTCTGGCTCCATCATTATGCACAGATTGAGCAGACTTTAAACTTACTTGACTCACAGTTTGGATCTGTAGTTACACACTGTAGTGCGGGTTATTTGGGACATTCTGCAGCATGGGCGCTGGGGAACATCACATTAAGGGTACTGAAGTCTGCGCCACCTGCTTTGTCATCCACTTTCTTAGACTGAAAACGTTTTATTAGCCAGTGGACTCCATCATATTATGTATTAATGCTTTCCGTAATAATATGCTGTACTTGTGTAAATTATATGTCACCATCTCCAAAAAGTTTACATGCATATATTTATATATGCACACATGTATCATGTCTCGAACATCGTATGTTTAGGAATCGGGACACAACCATGCCCCCTTCCCGGTCGTCTCACCTTGAAATTGCTGAGCAGCCTTGAACCTCCATTCATAATTACACCCCTGCATAGCGGTGTGTAGCAGTGGCAGATGGGAGGCTGAAGATACCACCCACATGATGGAGGTGTTTCTTTGCCATCCAGCGTACGCCCAGCGCATCAGAGATGCCAGAATGTGCTATTAGTTGAAAGAAATATGCTCTGTCTGTATAACCATGTCTTAATCTGGGTGCACACTACTGATTTTTCACCCGATTTTTGGGTCAATCACACGATAAACGACTGTAAGTTCCGATATTGCATTTGTGAGTACGTTCCCACGACCATGTCTTGTCGTTTCCAAAGCACATTGTATCGTTTCATTTGATTTTATAACCAGGCTAAAAATCTCTATAAATGATGGAATGATGTTGTCCCAATCCTGCAGTGTGTACGCACTCAGGACCAGCAGTGTAGGCAGATCTCCATAGAGGTTACAGAGTGACAGTCTTTTCAGCTGATGGTTATGACAGATGAAGAGCACAGATCTGAAGGTAAAACGTGTATAGTGTGTACTCAGGAATCGGCTGCTGATCGGGACTTTCAGTCGTTGGTAAAATCGTTAAAGATATCGCATCGGGGGAGATTTTCTGTCGTGTGCACCCAGCTTAAGTCCTTAGAGTTACTCCATAGCTTTCAAAGTAAAAAACTGATAGGCAGGGTGTATGGAGGGTTTATTGGTCAGTAGAGGTCAATTGCCTCATGTTTAATCAGCTATTTATCTATCTATCTATCTATCTATCTATCTATCTATCTATCTATCTATCTATCTATCTGTCTGTCTGCCTCTCTGTCTATCTATCTCATATCTATCTATCTATCTATCTATCTATCTATCTCATATCTATCTATCTATCTATCTATCTCATATCTATCTATCTATCTATCTATCTATCTATCTATCTCATATCTATCTATCTATCTATCTATCTATCTATCTATCCATCTATCTCATATCTATCTATCTGTCTGTCTGTCTATCTATCTATCTATCTATCTACATAATAACATAGTTGATGAGGTTGAAAAAATACACCAGTCCATCAAGTTCAACCTATTTTGGATCTCCTGCGATCCCTCACTTATATTTGAAATTGATCCAGATGAAGCAATCGCCAATCTGTTTCAATCGGGAAAAATCCCTCCTGACCCAATATTTCAGTCCTATTTCTCCCTGGACCCACTACTGTCCTTCATTTTAATTAACGGTCGTAACCCTGGAAACCCTCTTTAGCTAAAAATTTGTCTAACCCTTTCTTAGACATATCAATTGAATCAAGGGTTAACTTACTGCTTTGCCGAGCCACTGTCCACTGGGACATGTACACACATGAGCTGATTTTGAGGGCTCGCGCATGCGTAGTGGGACTTAGTCATTTTGGGGGCTTAAACAATTTTCAACCTTTCAATTCACTTTTATGAACTACTGACAACTTTCAGCCAACTACACAGTAATTCGTCAGTGATGTCACTGGGTCTTAGTGAATTGATAGGCTGTATTCTAATGGCTCAGCCTAGAAAATGGCCGCCTCCTCCGTGTGTAAGTACCGGACTGTCTTATGTTGATTGCTGTTATATTTTAATGAGGAAAAGTCATTGTCCTAGTATAAATGTTCTGTATGAAACTATTGACTGTGAAATTGCTGCTCCTGAGTTTCCCAAGATATATTCATATCTTACTTTCATATCGTAATATTTTATTAATCCAGTGATAGGCAACCTCATACACTTCAAGAGCCTCATGGTGCAGCGCTCAAACCGTCAAAAGGGCCACACTTAATCTCAGTAATAAGATAAAATAATACATTAAAGGGTAAATGTACTAAACTGCGGGTTTGAAAAAGTGGAGATGTTGCCTATAGCAACCAATCAGATTCTAGCTGTCATTTGGTAGAGTGCACTAAATAAATGAAAGCTAGAATCTGATTGGTTGCTATAGGCAACATCTCCACTTTTTCAAACCCGCAATTTAGTAAATCTAGCCCCAAAACAAAGAAAAGACAACTGTCTGTAATAACATATCAGCAGGTATTTTACACAAGTGTTACAGGTTACAATAAACAAATCTAACAATAATGCAGGGAGAAGCTTGGGGCAGCAGGTGAAGACTCAGAGGGCCACAAACGGCCCCAGGGCCACCAGTAGCGCATCACCTGTTTACTGAATAGTAAAAACCGCCATGTCTCTGAACTTTTTTTTTTCCCCACTTCAAAAACCAGGTAGGTCTTCTGTTGAAATGTCAGCAGTATTTTGGCCAGCTAAAAAAAGAGGCCAAAAAATCTTAATAAAAGCTTCTTCTATCATAATAATAAAGATAAAAAAAAAGTTAAGAGCGTACATGAAAATGAAAGCATAAAGGTCTTTGAAAAATTTATACACCAGTAGAATTAATACTGTCATACAGCAATGTGTCAAAAGACCTAGCGGAAGAGAATATTAATCTATTTAAAAAAAAATAAAAAATCAAAGGTTTTCTTCTTTGAGTGTAAAGAAACAATTTGAATAATTTTTGACCCTTCCCGCAGAAAGTCGGCGGGTCAAATTGAACCTACTATTAAAATTCTGTAATATCTTCCTTTCGTTAGCATTTCAAAACGCAATTTAAATATTCACGGAGCTCTTTTTAATAAACTTAACAATTTAAATATTCACTGAGCTCTCGTAGTTCTTTTTTTTTTTTTTTTTTAATAAACTTAACAAAATTCAGGTAATTTTCTTCAACTTTCTTGATTGAAGGGAGGCAATAGGTGCAGATATAAAATAGATGTACAGCTACAAGCAAAAGAAATCAATTATATATAAGAAATAACATAACACATGGAGAGAAATTAATCAAAATTTTCTAGTCTAGGATTCTCTACTCAGCTACCTGGAGGCTAGGAATGTAAATGAAAAAGCAACATTCTGCTGCCGATAAGAGAAAAATTAATAAAACTGTTTCCATCCTACAAGATCCCCTGATGCAAACTCATGTTAAAAAGTGAGTGGCTGCAGGAGGAACTTTACCCATTTAAAATAGATTTTTAGATGCTGGAGAAATGGGACTTTTATTCTTGCTGTTAAGCTCAATTACATAAGGCTTATGCGGAGTTGCAATGTCCGTAGAACAGACACACATACATTAAAGTGCTCTGTGGGACGTGCATGAGCCGTACTTGTGAATTCCTGTGGTGAGGAACTGTTATGCTATGCCTTTACTTTCAGACCTGGCCAACCTGTGGCTCTCCAGGTGTTGTGAAACCACAAGTCCCAGAATACATTTCTGACTATGGGCTGGCTATCTACTGGCAAAGCATGCTGGGGCTTGTAGTTTCACAACACCCAGAGAGCCACAAGTCGCCCAGTTGCCCTGAATATTTGTACAGATGCTTCCAACCGGAGATTTAGGATATCGTGTTGGAAGGTAGTTTGAGACGATAACTCTTATTCTATCTGCTTAATGTGACTTTTCTGGATGTCTGTGAGGCAGAAGTGCTAACCACTAAGCCACCGTGCTGCCCCTTGGCCTGATTACTCTATGAAACTGTGTAATATGCTTCTACCTGCCCCTTCCCTTCTAACATTGCAGTTTAGTGACTTTCCACCTTCCCTTTACCCCCCCCCTTTCTTTTGTTCCTAATTTTTCACCATCCTCAGTTCTACACACAGACATACATGCCAACTCTCCCGGACTGTCCAGAAGACTCCCGAAATTCGGGTGGGTCTCCCGGAATCCCGGGAGAGCTAGCATTTCTCCCGCATCAGAGCCGGCATGGAGTTATGTTATGGGCGCAGGGAGCAGTACTTCCTGAATCGCGCTATTTTGGCCCCACCTCCAGTGACGTAATGCCTGTTTTGGTAAAACACTGGTAAAAAGACCCAAAACAGGCATTACGTCACTGGGGGCGGGTCCAAAATGACGTGATTCGCGATACCCCACCCCCTTCCGCCCTCCCCCTACACCCCTCTTCAGTGATCTCCTGGAGGGAGCCAGCCAAATGTAGGCAAGTATACGCACAGATTGTCGAACGCCATCCATTGATCTTTTGTACATGTTTCCACACTAACTGCCCCCCCCCCCCCATCATGTCTTTGTCTCTCAATAGTCCAGCATTGGAATAATCTCTGTTCGAAAGCAGCTCTTGTTAAGTTTTATACCACTTAGTTTTTTACTGTACACATGCTCTCGTCTCATCTCACATGATATGAGCTAAATGTATTTTCTTGCCTTAAGACTTTCAGTATTTGTTCATTGTAAAACTATCAAATTCCATTCACTTCAACCTCCAATTTAGAGGACATTAATCAATCTACTATGCAGAATATCATACCTGGTAGATTCTAGACTTACTTTTGCAACACATGTGAATTTCAATGATTAATTTGGTAGTTTTGATCAAATCAATTATTGTGTGCGTTTTTCATACCTGATCGAAAACCAGTCTGATTGGATCAAATTCGATCAGATACGATGGAAAGCCAGGTGGGGTCAATGCTCAGCTCAGATGTGAAGGAGCCTATGGGGTAAATGTATCAATATGCGGGTTCTTCAACACCCGCGTGTTCAGCCTCTTCCGCGATTAAATTTCAAGCGGCGCTGCATTGTAAAGGGTTAACTTCCCTTTACAATGCAGCGCTGCTTGAAATTTAATCGCGGAAGAGGCTGAACATGCGGGTGTTGAAGAACCCGCATATTGATACATTTACCCCTATATCTGCATTGAGGTCTGTTTTTTCGGCTCATGATTAACTCGATCTGTAGTATTTGGCCACTTGCGTGTTCCCACATTGCTCACTAATCTGGCAGTTCATTGTTTGTATGTGGGCAGTATAACTTCTGCCAGGGCCTTTGTGTTTTTACATGATCACAGGAATTTCGGGGACCTTTCTGCTTGGGATCATCATCATCAGCATCATCAGCTATTTATATAGCACCACTAATTCCGCAGCTCTGAGAACTCACTCACATCAGTCCCTGCCCCACTGTAGCTTACAGTCTAAATTCCCTAACACACTCACACATAGACTAGGGTCAATTTGATAGCAGTCAATTAACCTACCAGTATGTTTTTGGAGTGTGGGAGGAAACTGGAGCACCCGGAGGAAACCCACGCAAACACAGGGACAACATACAAACTCCACACAGATAAGGCCATGGTCGGGAATTGAGCTCGGGATAACACCAAGATATCATTAGCGCGAAATAAAAATGTGCCGTCGCTCATATAATTTAACCGCTTATTCTTATGAATGATCATTTCATTCAACAAAAAGCAAAACTCAAATGACCTATTTCTAGCTACTATTTGTCAACTGGAATTTCCACTGCAGTTGTATCATCAAAATGGTTTGGGTTACAGGAGAAAGAGGTAGAGATTATCGACTATATTGTGGTAGCTTTGTATTCCATCAGAAATTATATATTTCACTACAATAAAGCAGACTAGAATAGAAATTAAAATAATGTTTGACCCGCAGCTCAAGCAGATTATGTGATTGTTTCATGTAAATACAGTTTTTGCCTCAAATTATGGAGGTCATATGATCAGTTATTGAGCATCACTTCCATAAAAACTGTTCTTATTTAAAGAATCACTAAAGTTACATTTTTTTATAGGAACCGTGAAAATAAAACACATTCTTAGTATTAAGCCTTAAATTCCACTGTCTGCTTGGATAGAATGTAAGATATGACCGTCCCACTTTCTTACGGACAGCTCAAGCTCCTCCCACATCCAGATGGGACTTGATGCAGGGACTGCAGTCATGTGACAACGCTGGTCCTGCCCCATTCACGACACTGTAGTGTATTATGTGCAGTATGATGTTTTCTTTGCACCAGTAGATGTGTTAAAAACAGCATTAGTATGTGCTTTATTTCCACAATAAGGCAATGGTAAAAGAATAACAGTGTTTAGCGGATCATCTTATTATCAGTTGGGGAGTATGAATTTAATTTCTGACATTTTTGTGAACCACAAAAGCATTCGGCATAGAAGCATACTTAGCTGTCTGAATTTTGTTTTAAGGGCCCCTGGAGGATGCTATTGAGGATGATGAAGATTGTTTGTCTGAGGAAAATGTTATTGTCTCGAAAGAAGATTTTCCACTAGAAGAAAGTTTCACATCAGAGTTTGAATCAGAGAATATGACCTGTGACGATGTGGAATACTTCTGTAACAAAGGTACTGTATTAACACAAATACAAGAAATATTTTTGTGTGACAAATTAGGGAGGTATTGAGTCGTGAGGTTAAGCTATTTAAATGCAAATTGAATCATGGATAGGTAGTCTGCATTCTTAGCAATCACAGCTCTGGTTGTTCTCCGATTTGTAGCCATTTCTGGGTGTAGTCACCAGAGATATTCCTGTAGCCACCTACGATGAGAGGAGGGGGGTAGCCAGGGCTTAAGCCCTAGGGCTCGGGCCACTGGGGGGCATGGCAGACCCAAGCTAGCTAAATTAAAAAGCGGGCATCGTACGACCCCCACGGACGTCCAGCTCGTGCCTGGGGAGTGAACTGGGCAGCCATCCTTGGGCCTTGGGACCCGTGATCGTATTCCATGCCCGGGCCACACACACAAAGCCAACAAAAATTTGGTGGCCACACTTTACAACCACTGGTATAATGTAGCCCTAACGAAGGTTTTCTCAACATATGATATGCGGTATTTCTGGGAGATTCAATTAGTCTTTCCACCTGTTAAATTTAACTCTATTATTATTATTATTATTATTATTAATAATATAATCTTTGTTAATAAAGCACCAATATATTATTCAGCGCTTTACAGGGAATGTATAATCATTCACATCAGTCCCTGCCAAAGTGGAGCTTACAGTCGAAAATAATTAAGTTGAAATGAACAGTTTACTTGTAAGTAAGTTAAATACAGAACAACTAAGAAGGTTTGTTCTAATCATTCAGAGATATTGTGTTGCTAGATGGAAATGTTTAAACAGTAGAGTGTACTTGGTATAAATATTACACATAAGTGGGTGTACTGCAAATACATGTACACAATATAAAATTGTAGTAACCCTTCCCTAAAGGACAAGTAAACAAAATTAACTTTGCCTTATATACAAACGTTATTAGCAAGAATTACACAGTTTAATGTTCTCATCAGAAATGGATATGTTTGCGATAAAAACAGAAAAAGCAAAAATCATAGTAAAAGCAAATTAACCATATACACCAGATGTTACTTGTAAACCTATTGAAGGCTCGTTTCACAACCAAAATGAGCTTATACTGAAGAATAATATAATGTTCTAACCTACATACAATGTCCAGCAGATTGAAGGGGACATCCTTTTTTTAAACATTGTTTCTACACCACTTCCCTCCCCCGACTAGCAGTTCTGTGGGTGTTTGTGAAAATCAGCACCTCCTGAATAATCATCATCATTATTTATTTATATAGCGCCACTATTTCCACAGCGCTGTACAGAGATCTCACTCACATCAGTCCCTGTCCCATTGGGGCTTACAGTCTAAATTCCCTAATATACAGACACAGACAAACACACAGACTAGGGTCAATTTGTTAGCCGCCAATTAACCTACCAGTATGTTTTTGGATTGTGGGAGGAGAGAACATACAAACTCCACACAGATAAGGCCATGGTCGGGAATCAAACTCATGACCCCAGTGCTGTGAGGCAGAAGTGCTAACCCCTAAGCCACCGATACCTTCCTATTTTCTCAGCTCGTGTGGGCTGTTCTCTCCTTTTTTTCCCCTGGTCTCCAGGCTTGCCAGGACACAAATCGCTAACTGGAGATTGGTGTACCGGTGCGCATGTGCAAACTGCCGGGTCTGCCAGCACTACAGTAATGAATGAGTGCATTTAACGTATGGGTGCGGTGGCACCGGCAACTAACCAGCGCGCTGCGCCAGAAAGGGAGTGTAAACGTATTCATTTTTATATTGTGCATGTCTTGATTTATGAGGTAATATGCCATGTTGGAGGAAACATGCTTTTTGTAAGAAAGGAAGAAAGGAAAACCCATCCTAATTAAGTCAATACACAGCACAGGGTTGTTACCTTTCTATCCCGTGTGTTCTGTCCTGTTAAAAAGATAAAAAACTATTTGAATAATGTAACAGCAAGTAATTTAGGAAATCACAGATTGTTGTAAATTTTGTTAAGTTTAAATTGTGTTAAATCCCCAAGTTTAGAGACTATATTACATCCTGATGCTAAACATTGGATGTAATATCTCAGACTTTGTGGTGCCAGATAGGCTTAGGGAGCTGGGTTACGCCCTGCCAACATTTGTGTCAGAAACAGTATATAAAGAGCTGTATTTTGTATTTTAACTATAGTATACCATGTGAACTTCTGGATGATTACTAGTACCTCCAACTAATGTGTAAAGGTCCTTAAAAGGACCTTTGAGAAATAAACAGCATAAAGATTCTGACACCTATTGCCTGCTGTATCCTCTGACCAACAGATAAGAGCTTACCCTCTAATCTGTGGGCTGTCCTTTGTTGAAACCAGTGTCTTTGTATCAACCCTCTGCCCGCTAGCCAGCATTCCTGATCCATAGTTAGAATGCACCAGCAAGCCTACAACAGCTATACCAGCTACCCAGAAGTAAACTGTTCCAGGTGCCAGTGAAGGGGCCCAGTGGTGGCAGCCAAATCCCCTATAACTGTTGCGCAGTTGACGTTCGTAAGTCGGCAAGTGTTTAGTGGCAACTGACACCAGTAGGAGTGGTCAGTAGCAGTCGGTTACTGACAGAGAGAAAGCAATCCAGATAAATTGTGTAAAATCGCTTCTCCTATTCCGCAACAGACCAGGTGGCAAAGCAAGCCCCTCCGGGCACAGTTTAAAAACATTCATTCTACAGGAATATCTAGTTGATAGGAAAGTTCTAGTAAGTTGGCTTACGGAGCTTATTATTTATTACAGTTGTCATTAATTTCTTCTCTTCTCCATAATCCCTTTATCTCCTTTCAAAGCTCTCCTGTTACTCTTATTGATGGGTGATCATCCTCTCAGAATATAATAGCTTTAAGGCATGGCTTAGCGGCAAGGCATATCTGTGATGTCATTGGAGGCAGGATACACTAGTGTATATATCATGGGTGCAAGGTATGTAGTGCATATGGGTCTAGGGGCAGGCCTGATAAAGGGGAGGCATTGGTTATGATCCATCTGCATTCAGGGGGGCCCTGGTGCTAACAGTCTTCCTCCTTCCCTCCCAATCTGCCCCCCGTGCGTCCTGGCACTACTCTTGCACACAGGTGGCCCACTGCATTCATAAAATTCTCCTGGCAGCGTATGACCTTATTTGGGATATGGCCATATCCGGAAAGAACTAAAAACATGACAGAGTGTACACAAGAGGTGGCAGAGAGAAGCCCTACATTTACTTATAACCTACATAGAAGGATAATGTAAAACTATGTTTATGGCATACATCCCCCGGTACTAGATACAATTAAGCAAAGAAAATGCAAAAAAGTGATTATCCCTTTAAAGCTGCAAGACCACCTGAAGTGATGAACATTTTTGTCTGCAGATTAGGGGTCTGAGGGGAGCGACCAATGAGAAGCCGCAAATTTCAGCTTCTCATTGGTGCTCGGCTCACCCCCCCTCCAGAACAACACACTCCTTCAGTTTTTAGCCTAGGCTGTGAGACTAACCACAGATCCTAGGGGCTAGGAACCACAGAACCTGGGGCTAGGAATCTCCGGACCTGGGGCTAAGAATCGCAGAACCTGGGGCTAGGAATCACAGAATCCAGGGCTAGGAACCTTAGAACCCGGGGCTAGGAACCACAAAACTCGGACCTAGGAACCACGAGTCACAGAACCTGGGGCTATGAACCACAGAACCTGGGGCTAGGATCCACAGAACCCAGAGCTAGGAACAACAAGTCACAGAACCTGGGGCTAGGAACCACAGAACCTTGGGCTAGGAACCACAGAAGCTGGAGCTGGGAACCACAGAACCTGGTGCTAAGAACCACAGAACCTGTGACTGGGAACCACAGAACCTGGGGCCAGGAGTCACAGAACCTGGGGCTAAGAATCACAGAACCTGGGGCTAGGAATCACAGAACCTAGGGCTATGAACCACAGAACCTGGGGCTAGGAACCACAGAACCTGGGGCCAGGAGTCACAGAATCTGGGGCTAAGAATCACAGAACCTGGGGCTAGGAATCACAGAACCTAGGGCTATGAACCACAGAACCTGGGGCTAGGAACCACAGAACCTGGGGCCAGGAGTCACATAACTGGGGCTAAGAACCACAGAACCTTAGGGATATGAACCACAGAACCTGGAGCTAGGAACCACAGAACCTGGGGCCAGGAGTCACAGAACCTGGGGCTAAGAATCACAGAACCTGGGGCTAGGATCCACAGAACCCAGAGCTAGGAACAACAAGTCACAGAACCTGGGGCTAGGAACCACAGAACCTTGGGCTAGGAACCACAGAAGCTGGAGCTGGGAACCACAGAACCTGGTGCTAAGAACCACAGAACCTGTGACTGGGAACCACAGAACCTGGGGCCAGGAGTCACAGAACCTGGGGCTAAGAATCACAGAACCTGGGGCTAGGAATCACAGAACCTAGGGCTATGAACCACAGAACCTGGGGCCAGGAGTCACAGAATCTGGGGCTAAGAATCACAGAACCTGGGGCTAGGAATCACAGAACCTAGGGCTATGAACCACAGAACCTGGGGCTAGGAACCACAGAACCTGGGGCCAGGAGTCACATAACTGGGGCTAAGAATCACAGAACCTGGGGCTAAGAACCACAGAACCTTAGGGATATGAACCACAGAACCTGGAGCTAGGAACCACAGAACCTGGGGCCAGGAGTCACAGAACCGGGGGCTAAGAATCACAGAACCTGGGGCTAAGAACCACAGAACCTAGGGCTATGAAACACAGAACCTGGGGCTAGGAACCACAGAACCTGGGTCCAGGAATCACAGAACCTGGGGCTAGGAACCACAGAACCTGGGGCTAAGAACGACAGAACCTGGGGCTAGGAATCACAGAACCTGGGGCTAAGAACCACAGAACCTGGGGCTAGGAACCACAGAACCTGGGGCTAAGAACCACAGAACCTGGGGCTATGAACCACAGAACCTGGGGCTAGGAACCCCAGAACCTGGGTCCAGGAGTCACAGAACCTGGGGCTAAGAACCACAGAACCTGGGGCTAAGAACGACAGAACCTGGGGCTAGGAATCACAGAACCTAGGGCTATGAACTACAGAACCTGGGGCTAAGAATCACAGAACCTGGGGCTAGGAATCACAGAACCTAGGGCTATGAACCACAGAACCTGGGGCTAGGAACCACAGAACCTGGGGCCAGGAGTCACAGAACCTGGGGCTAAGAATCACAGAACCTGGGGCAAAGAACCACAGAACCTTAGGGATATAAACCACAGAACCTGGAGCTAGGAACCACAGAACCTGGGGCCAGGAGTCACAGAACCTGGGGCTAAGAATCACAGAACCTGGGGCTAAGAACCACAGAACCTAGGGCTATGAACCACAGAACCTGGGGCTAGGAACCACAGAACCTGGGTCCAGGAATCACAGAACCTGGGGCTAGGAACCACAGAACCTGGGGCTAAGAACGACAGAACCTGGGGCTAGGAATCACAGAACCTGGGGCTATGAACCACAGAACCTGGGACTAAGAACGACAGAACCTGGGGCTAGGAATCACAGAACCTAGGGCTATGAACCACAGAACCTGGGGCTAGGAACCACATAACCTGGGGTCAGGAGTCACAGAACCTGGGGCTAAGAATCACAGAACCTGGGGCTAAGAATCACAGAACCTGGGGGCTAAGAACCACAGAACCCAGAGCTAGGAACCACAAGTCACAGAACCTGGGGCTGTGAACCACAGAACCTGGGGCTGGGAAACACAGAACTTGGGACCAGGAGTCACAGAACCTGGGGCTAAGAATCACAGAACCTGGTGCTAAGAACCACAGAACCTTAGGGATATAAACCACAGAACCTGGGGCTAGGAACCACAGAACCTGGGGCCAGGAGTCATAGAACCCGGGGCTAAGAATCACAGAACCTGGGGCTAAGAACCATAGAACCTAGGGCTATGAAACACAGAACCTGGGGCTAGGAACCACAGAACCTGGGTCCAGTAGTCACAGAACCTGGGGCTAAGAACCACAGAACCTGGGGCTAAGAACGACAGAACCTGGGGCTAAGAACGACAGAACCTGGGGCTAAGAATCACAGAACCTGGGGCTAAGAACCACAGAACCTGGGGCTAGGAATCACAGAACCTGGGGCTAAGAACCACAGAACCTGGGGCTAGGAACCACAGAACCTGGGGCTAAGAACCACAGAACCAGGGGCTATGAACCACAGAACCTGGGGCTAAGAACGACAGAACCTGGGGCTAGGAATCACAGAACCTGGGGATAGGCTGTCCACTCCCACCCTAGGTGGTAGCGTAGCTTAAAGTCATCTCTTGCCATAACCACATCATAAATGTCATATATAATTTTTAACAAGAGAGATAAAACAAAACATATTTATAGCAATAGATATGTATATTTATACAATATCTTAAACGCTATCTTCTTTAATTAGTCTATGTCTACCACGGGTCTTTACTTTATGCTCTTTTTTTCATTGCTTTATTATTGTTTGACTGTAGTGCTGTCTCTTGCGCTGTTGCTTGGCTACTCGTACATTCTTCTAGAGCAGTGTGACCCTGAAGGTCAAGCAGGATGTGTTTATGAAAAGTTACATACGTTTCAACAGAGGAGATCGTGGCTGTTCCTCTTATTTGTTGCATTTTTCTAAGATTGGAACTTAATAATCAAACAAACATACTAGTAGTAAAGAAACTTTTTACTGTGGCTCATTATAGGAAAGTCTGCATATTTTTACATTTATGTCTCTTACATGAAAGGAAACTGATTTGTTATTTATTTTATTAACTTTTCTGGCTGAATAAACACGACTGCTTGTATGTTGGAGATTTTCTGCATGAACATGAACCATGCACGTTTGAAAAAAATGGTAGAGGTCTCCCTTCATTATAATTAAACTTGACAGCTGCCACTGTGGTTAGAATTTTACTTTGTTGCCACAACGGACCCTCCAAAATTACCCCTTGTACCCAGTACAAATTGCTCTGCCCACCTTAGCTATTGCAATTATGTATGCCAAATTCATTCATTTATGAGCACAGGTTGCAATGGTAAATTATGTAGGATGCTTGGGAGTGGTGCGCCTTGTTCTAGGAGGAAGGCATCAAACTAGAGGGCATTCTATAGTGTTCTACAAAACAGAGAACTCTTAGGTTGGTGTCACACGGGCAATTTGGATGAGAGCGCTTTACCAGGTAGAATAGTGCTAGCTTCATAGCACTCTATCTCCGAAGGGCGAACGCTTTTTCTTTGTAACATGTGAGCATTAAGCTCACAAAATGCTGAATGCAGTTTCCTTAAAGCTTAGGGATCTATTTATCATTGTTGAGCAGCGGTATTTAAGGATCTGTATTGCCGCTCTTCACAGTGATGCAGAAACATCATCTTTGGTGAAAAACCCTCTCTACAATGAAACGGCTCCACTGAAGAAACCGAGTTGACTTACTGCGCATGTGCCGGTGTTTGGTCGCGCATGCGCGTTAAAGTCAACTCTGGCCTAAGACGGGAAGGAGCAGCAGCCTGCATAGAGGATCCTCTGCAATGGGACCACACTCCATTTGAAAAGGTAAATAGCACCATCCTGTGATGGCGTTAAGTTTTTAGTGTTAGATGAATTGATTAATTTCACTATCCCCAGAGAGGACTATGGGGACGGTGCTAAACAACAGAAAGATGCTTAAGGCTGGAGAAATCTCTCATTTCTCCAGTGTTAATTCTTTGATAAATGAGACATAGTGGCGAAAAAGCCTTTTTTCAGCACTTAGGCTCTGCACCTCTTCATAAACAGAACCATTAGTCTGTCACCACAGAAGCAATTGAGCACTATTATTGCTAGAGCGGTTCTGGCTGGTAAAGCACTAGCATTAGTAGCGCTCAATCGCTCGCATGGTGACAAGTTTAAGTGAAGGGACAACGCTCTTCCTCTGTAACACGGGAGCAATGGAGCTCAGAAAATGCAGAATGCAGGTTCTTTAGAGCTTAACCGTCATTGTGTGACGGTGGGGTTTGAGCACTTTGAATGCTAGCGCCTCTCTAGCTGGTAAAGCATTCGCGCTCAAAGATCCTGTGTGCACCGCTTTAGTGCTGTAGATAATGTGACACATCTAAATTTTGATTTTCAACCATAAGACCAATCAATACAAATGTTTGCCTGTCATCTTGTACACTGCCACCCATCGTTCCGTCCACCGACCACTCACTACGGGAGCGAGCGTAGTCCCGTCACCCATCTCACACCGTCAGTCATTGCGCCCGCTTCTGAAGTGAGCAATCAGTGAACGGATCACTGGAGGGGTGCGGAGAGGCACGTAGGGTCCAAGTGCCAAGGTGAGAACCTTTGTCTTTGTCGCCCCTAGAATGGTGGCACCTCAACCCATGCTCTTGCCTCGTGAGAGGATCAACTCTATCTTCAAATCAGTTAATGAATTCAGCCCAGATAACTGCAATTACGGATTAAGTGGAAAGTTTGTGAGAAGAGCATTTTGCACTGTTTGGAAGGAGTTATGTTGGAGGGGCTAGTACCATAGTTTTAATTCAGAGAAGGAGCCAAGCAAAAAAATTTAATTTTGAAGATTTCCACTTTAAAGGGATCAGTTACTAAAGGCCTAGAACCTTGGTATCCTGACCTCGGCAAATGCAAAGTATGGTATTTTATTATGAAGCTGTTTATAATGGTGTATCACAGATTCAGCTTAAATGAATAAATAAGTAAACTTGGAAGAAAAGCCAATTTGACTTTGTAGTTTACCTTGCTGTGGGAGATGTTTGTGCAAATCGCCTATAAGCTTATTGACTGGAATCTTTGATTCCTTGTTTTCACAGGATATGTCTAGAATGAGGACACCGATAGATCACTGATTACAGCTGATTGAACACCCCTTGTGCTAGCAGCTTGCAGACCCTCCCTGCAGGCTGAACATTATCTTTCCTACCTAGATTTGTCATTTGTTTCTGGTCCGTTACATCCCCCTCATATGTTAGATACTTATTATGGTAAATGCAAATAAAAGCAGCTGACTGGCAGTATAGAACAGCGCAGCAATCACCTTGCACTGAATGCATCCAATGCTTTGGTGTCCATATAAGCTTAGTATTGTCATTACATACGTATATAATCAACATACACCTCGGTGATGTAGGGTTAGAGAGACAAGATAAATATATATGGTGGTTATTTGCTAAAAAGTGCACTTGTGAAATGCAACAAACCAGACACAGACACTTGCTTTCATTGTGCTGCTTGCATTAAACTAATCAATGCTATAACCGCTGGTTTTTCAATCACAGCCGCTCCATGTGTACTGAGGTGAGTGGGAACATGATTGTCCCACTCACTTTTTTTGCTGCAAATGGCAAAGTCCAACCTCCACCTACCTCATCTTTTTCTACCTTGCATCTGGATCTAACAATAAGTGGGCAAGTATTTCCTATGGGGTGTACTTACATAGGCAAACCGAGGGGGGGGGGGATTTCCTAGTGCCCGGAAACCCCCCTCCAAGCCTGGGGCACTGTATAATTGAGGTGGCTGGACCCTGCCCCCGCTTCACATGGCTCTGCTTGAAAAGGGAGAGCTGCATGCATCTATCAGTAGTGCACACAGCATTGCCCATGTATATTATAGGGATAGGAAGAGTTGGAGAGCAGCCAAGCACTGTCTAATATTACAGCGATGCTCCCATGCATGCTGGTCATGCCCACTGGTGGCGTGGTGTGGAATCCCCCCTCTACAAATCCTGCGTTTGCCCCTGACTTAAACATTTTTACTGTTTGGAGCTGCAAGTAAGGTTAATGTTCATTTGACGACGAAAATAAAAATAATCAGGCTTGGATCATCTTCGATCCATTTTTTTTTAATGCTTTTTGAAGGAGATTGCAAAATAGCAGAAGAGCTGGGCGCATATAATAAAGAATAAGATCACAAGAATATTGAAGTAGTGTATATATAAAAGATCAAATGTTTGCCAGACTTTTAAACAAAGGATTATAGTATGTAGAACAAATCAGATATAAACGTAAACCAAGTTGGGAATAGTGTGTCTATTATAATTTTCTTACATTTAAAAGCAGAATGGATGGATTTTTTTCCTATATGGAATCAGCCTAGTTTAATGCGGGAAGCATGCCTTTTGCAAACTGATTTGACTCCCAATATTTTGAGCTTGAATAGTTTATGCATCAATACTTTATATTTCATCCATCATTAACATTTTTTATAGTTCTCCTGATCAACGTGTAGTATTACTGTTTAAGCGTTTTATTAACATTTTTAATTTTTTTTTTGCATTGGCTTACAATAGTAATGGTCCTTTAAAGCTCTGCATTGTACTCTAACAAGTTACCTGTTTTAATCAGTTAAAGAGGTTGTCGATGCCCCTCCCCCTTTACCTCTCCCTTATATGGGAGCAGTTAGAGTACAGAACAGAGCAGAGTCAGATCGTTACAGCCACCAGGGACCATTGAATGACACATACAAGGTTTTCCTTTTTTTGTTTTAACTCATTGAATTCCATCCAATACTAAATTTTAGTTTCGGGTGGAGTTATCACTTAACAAATAATCAGGAGAATGTTTTCATTTATGCAACAAGTATTCGTTCTGTTCATAATATATCACTTCCCCTTTAATCTTGGTTTTAGGAGATGAAGACGGCAGTCACGGAACGGCAGAGTCGGAGAGTGAAACACAGTCGGAGAAAACTATAAAGGCAGAAATGTTAGCTGACGGCTGGGATGGGCCAGGTAAGGGGGAATCTGCATTTGGTACTATAATAAATGACATTAAAGAGTATAAAAAGCTACATTAAGTTATCATCTATTGTTTATTTACATCTCAGTGGACAAAATGACAGCTAGAATGTGATTGGTTGGTTTAGGCAACATCTCCACTTTTTAAACCCGCAGCTTGATAAACTTACCCCAGTAGACTGCTTATATAGTTGCACTTTCATTGTCTGTAGTATATTTGTGTCTATCAGAAACAATTTTTTTAAATTGAGTGATCATTGTGTTTTTTGTTGTTGCTCTTTTGAATGTTTGAATCATTGTTTTGTCCAATGTTGCTCAATTTGGGAATCAAACTGGTTTTGGCCTCTGGAGTCAAAAAATAAATATTTTAGGGATTTAGAAGCAGCGGTGACCTAATCCCTATATAAGTCAGCATTACAGGCAATTCAGCTTATGTACTTTAATTTGTTTCTAAGTGTATGATGGTGTGATATAAATGTGACTGTGGGGGGAGATCTTGCTCCTGTACCCGCTAATTTCTTGTGTTTAACTAAGCATGTACAGTATAACAACACAGTAAAGGTCACTCTGAAATCACTGCACACAAAGAACAATAGCTTGCACTCATTGGACCTCATTTAGAGTCGGATGCAAAGTCCGTTTTAGGCGCATCTAACCAAAAAACATTACCACACATGTGCAGAAAGTATCTTGGACGCAATTAACACTTGCGACAGCTTGCGACTCATTACGAGAGAATGGGAGGAACACGGAATTGTGAAGGTGTGACCATGTAAATGCATCCTAGTCGTAGTGAGGCACAGACGCAACATACGGCAAAACAGGGCTAAAGCTGTGCGGCAGGAATTAGGTGGCGCAAGCATTAGCTAGCTGCAGGAACTGCTCGCAGCTCGGTAGGGTATTACGAGCGGGACGCAACTGGGGTTGCTTGCTACTCGTAATACCCTACCAACCTGCGGCACACTCCCACTCCTACACTTCTTAAACGGACTTTGCGTCCGTCTCTAAATGAGGTCCTATATGTACAAGATCCCATCTCTAGTTTTGTAGAGTAGAGATGGGTGAAATTTTCCAAACTGTTCCATGAAATATTCTCCCCTGAATCCACATCCAAAATGTTCCATGTGTTGCCGGTGGATTTAAGCTAAAGGGTTCCCATCCTTCCCCAAATGGACCACATAGCAGTACTAATTGGTCGATGCCATCCTAGTTCTATTCATAGACTATAAAGTGAATTTTGAAACACAGTTTATAATCGCATTCCATGCTACGGTGAATCGAAAGCGGAACACAGAGATTATATCGCTGCAACTTTGCACCTCCATGTAGCAACCTGTTTCTCTCGCACAAACTGAAGGTTTGGGGCTTTTACACACATACTTGTGTTTTATATCAGGCAATTCCTATTTTTGATTTGTTGGTCCTATAAATAGGTCTTATGTATTCTGAAGCTATTCATTGCAAAACAGAATTAAGTATATACTGTATACAATATATACATATGCGTTTACCCTTAAAGTAAGTGAAGTCCGGATAGACAGCAGCATGATATATGGGAGTATACACCAAAGAGAGAAGTTGACTTCTCTCCTACGCTTCTCCCAAAAATGTAACTGTGTTTCCAGTAGAGTAGTCTAACCAGTGTCAGACCCACGTTTGAATAATTAACACATTGGGGTAGATTTATCAAAGCTTCTCAAAAGGAATAGGGGATGCGTCGCTCATAACAACCAATCATATTCTAGCTGTCATTTATCCAGAATGTACTAGATAAATGAGAGCTAGAATCTGATTGGTCGCGATGGGCAACACCTTCATAAATCTATGGTTCACCTCACCGTTTACAACATTTAATGCTATATTTTTTTACTTTAACCTTCAACCTAATACTCATCTGCATTGCAATATGTAAAATGACTAAGCAGCATCTAACATATTGTGCAGGTTGATAAGTATAACGACACAGACGGGGTACAAAAAAAACATTATGCTTTTCAAAAACATTGTGCATGCAATACATTTTTAAATCAGGTAACTAGCTTAAAGAACCAGAATTGAATATGACAGTTAAATACCTGTAACTATATTTTAGGTCAGGGTTTCCCCAAACTTATTCCTCAGGGTTCCCCAGCAGTGCAGGTTTTCCATATCTCCTTGCTGGAGCACAGGTGTATTCATTACTGACTGACACATTGTAACAGATCCACAGGTGGTCCTAATTATGTCACATGTGATCCAGAAAACCTGCACTGTTAGGGGGCCCTGAGGACTGGGTTTGGGAAACCCTGTTTTAGGTGATAGCTATAATAGTATAGTGGTAATCACACTTGATGTATACCATCTGACGTTCCATATTGTTATTTATTTACTTATTACTCCCTTTAAGCGCTTGCTATATATCCGCTTTGGCTTTCCAACTTAATGGACAATCAGAATTGTGGTTCCTCTTTTGAATTTGTGCTTTTTGTGTTGATATAGAATCATCTGGGGTCATATTAACAGTTCGACCTTTAGACAACCCATTCTTATTTGTAGTACGTTAGTATCTAACTAGATTTTCATTCTCTTTAGGGCATGAAGTGCTGATGGGTTGTATTGAGTAACTGCTAGTAATGACTGATTGCTTGTTTTTATGATATGATAAAAAGAAGGAGAACTGGGGATAAATGTATCAACCTCCGGTTTATTCAACTCCCGCGAGTTTGGCGTCTTCGCAGCTTAAATTTAAAGCGGCGCTGCCTTGTAAAGGGAAGTTTCCCTTTACTGGTAGGTTAATTGGCTGCTATCAAATTGACCCTAGTCCCTCTCCCTCTCTGTGTGTGTGTATGTTAGGGAATTTAGACTGTAAGCTCCAATGGGGCAGGGACTGATGTGAGTGAGTTCTCTGTACAGCGCTGCGGAATTAGTGGCACTATAAAAATAGATGATAATTATGATTACCATTGACCAAGGTCTATTGATTCCCTATACTGTCCTATGTATGCTGCTCCCCCCAGACAGCATAGAAGAAGCGTTTAACTTTGGAAATCCAGTATATAATAAAAGTACTTTCTTGGACATGAACTAACTATTCACTTAATGCAGCAATCACACATAGAATATACCTTTATTTACTTCTCTTTAAATAGCAAGTTAAGTACCTTTTAAGCATGCATGTGATTTTCTCATTCTCCTACAAATCATTATCTCCCTTTTATAAGCTCTCTGTATGGCCAACATAAAAAAAAAAAAAAAAAAAGAAAAGTGATGGTGTTGCCCATAGCAACCATTCAGATTCTAGCTGTCATTTATTAAAACAATAACTAGAATTTGATTGGTTGCTATGGGCAACACCTTCACCTTTCCTTTTATAGAAGTTTTAGTAAATCTGTCCCCTGATTTTTTTTTTTTCATGAGATGGCTGCTTTAGTTACCACAAAGCTCTCTGAGCAATAGCAGCTAATTATTTTGCAGAATGGTGACAATAGATAAGTTATTGACACAAAGCGGCATATTCACTTGTGCGCGGAGAGCCTATGAAACGTGTGTGAATGCACTCAGCGTTACGCAGAACCTGTGGGAAGCGAAGGGAAATCCGCAATGTTGCGGTACCGTAATCCCGTAAAAAATGCGCAGCTGTAATTTCCATCCGAACATCGCAGTTAATTAAATATGGCCTTATCTGTGTGGAGTTTGTATGTTCTCCCTGTGTTTGCGTGGGTATCCTCCAGGTGCTCTGGTTTCCTCCCACACTCCAAAAACATACTGGTAGGTTAATTGACTGCTATCAAATTGACAATAGTCTGTCTGCGTCTCTCTCTCCCTGTCTGCCTGTGTGTGTGTTAGGGAATTTAGACTGTAAGCTCCAATGGGGCAGGGACTGATGTGAGTGAGTTCTCTGTACAGCGCTGCGGAATTAGTGGCGCTATATAAATAAATGGTGATGATGATGATGAAATATACAAAAAGGACATGGTTTATCTATGAACAATAGATGACAATTTCTACTGCATTTAGCGCTACATTTACATGTGATTAAAATTGTATTCAATTTTGATGATGGTATTCCTTTAAATACATCTCTCGAAAAATATATATATATTTTTTGTTCCTAATCTATACCAAATCTAATTGAACGAAGTGACTGCTATTAGCGCAGTTCCGTTTAGAGAGACCTAAGAAGGACATTGAGATTGCCAGTCCTGCTTTCCAATTTTTTTTTTATTTTTTTTCACTGATTGCGAAAATGTGGTAGATAGAGAATCTACAGAAATGCCATTTGATGTAAATTAAATAAAAAAAAAAAAAAAGCACATTGAAACATAGTTAACGGTAGAGATAGTTTGACAGTAAGAGGAATATTGTGAAGGAGCAGACGAAATCATAGAAAGACTGTGTGTTACCCTGACAGTGAATCAGTATTATCTCTGCTATCAGATAATGCAGTTATCATTAATTTTCACATTTGCATTTCAATCTTTAGAAGGAAATGACTCTTGCCGGATGAAGATAAGGGCTCTGTACCACTATAATGAACCATCATTTCATCACTGCGCTTTGTATCCGTATGAAAATGAGGCTGGGGGAGGTCATCACAGAAAACATTATAACAAAGTGTCAAAAATTACTACAGACTTCCAAGCCCTTTATAAAACAAGAGGCAGTCTAAATAAATCTTCTGTTGTGAAGTGGATATCAGATTATTAGAATAAAGCAACCAGTCTCTCTGTCGGGAACAGAAAACAGTGGAGGAGGATTGTCTTTGAGCTTTGGTTCCTCTCTAACCATGACCACTTTTTAAGGGTTCTGGAAAACAGCAGGTTAAATGAATAAACCCTTTTACAGAGCAGAGAAACCAATGGGAAATTCATTCTCCTTCAATGAATTATATATTTTCCTTCATTTACACTAAAAATGCATTTGGAACTATGCCAAACATTACAGAAAAGTTCAATCATTGCATTCTAGAGCATTGATTGCACTTCAAATAATTCTGTTTTTTAGACACATTAAATATGTTGAGCTTTTTTCTAGCTTCTTTCTGCACTTTTTAATCTTTATATCATCAAGCAGTTGTTTGTTTTTGTTGACTCAACGTTAAACTGCTCTCTAAAAACAAATGCATCTACGGCAGAAAGAGCTATAATAATCCAGGACAAGAAAGAAAAAATAAAGATTGCCCCTTTGCATACATCTCAACATTTAGCCTTGCGAAATCGGGACAAAATAATCCCCGCCCCATATCTGCCCTAACTCTGCTCCGATCCATCCAGAAACACCCATTTTTGAATGGAACTCCACCCACCTTTTGCATTCCACGAATCGGCACAGTTGGGTGGCGTGCCATAGCGACTATACTAGTCACTGATTAAAGTAAAACTGTCACCAGGTTCTGTACACTTTTTATATGCTTACTACACATGTAATTTGCATAAAATTGGGTTTCACTATAACCGTGTTTGGCATGTTGGCATTTAATACAGCATGCATTCTATGCACTATACCAGGCCTGGCCAACCTGTAGCTCTCCAGGTATCGCGAAACTTCAAGGCCCGGCATGCTTTGCTAGAAGATAGCCAGCCGATAGCTGGTAAAGCATGCTGGGGCTTGTAGTTTCACAAAACCTGGAGAGCCACAGGTTGGCAAGGCATGCACTATACTCTCACCGGGCTGGGATCCTCGATATATTACAGCAGGAGAGTTGTGGGGTATAGAGGAAGCCGGCCCTGGGGAAATCATTGTGTATTGCCAACAGTTTGTCTAGAAAGCGAGTCTAGCTACCACGGCCGAGAGAAATCTATATTATGTGCTCTGTCCCAGGCAAAGAAGAACACCATTGTCTACATAGGCAAACCGAAGGTGGTTTCTAGTGCCTGGAAACCCCCCCACCCCAAGCCTGGGGCACTGTATAATTGAGGTGGCTGGACCCTGCTCCCACTTTGCACAGCTCTGCTTGAAAAGGGAGAGCTGCGTGTACCTAACAATAGTGCACGCAGCATTGCCCATGTATATTATAGGGATAGGAAGAGTTGGAGAGCAGCCAAGCACTGTCTGAAATTATAGCTACGCCCCCATGCATGCTGGTCACGCCCACTGACAGCGTGGTGTAGAAACCCCCCTCTACAAATCCTGCGTTTGCCCTTAGTTTACTATAACATTGTGCACAAGCAATTCAGAATCTAATGTAGAACTATAGTAAAAATAGAGTGAAACAAGCAACATTTTTGGAGAAAACAGGAAAGTTAAACTTAATTAAAGGAGAGAATGAATGTAATAGTGTACAGCAGAGGCTGTGCATTTATAAGCACGCCAAATCATAAAAATGTACATGTAGTGGTGTAAATGTAGATGGATAGGATAGAGAATAGATATGATGTTGCCTATAGCCTTCAATACAGTATATAATTCATATTTCAATTAAATGTTTAATTGAATTACCTGAGTGTGTTACATCTTGGAATAGCAAGTTAAACCCTGCGCTTTTGTTGATTTCAATGCCATTTCAGCTTGAGACACTACCTGGCTCCGCCGTTCAAATGGAGACTGATGAATGCAACGCTTTTCTTCGTCTATTTTTTTTTTTAATAAAGTATATAGTTTTAGAAGACTAGTTAAGCAAAACATAGCGCATGCTTAAGCTTCAACAGTATCGTCTACCCCTTGAAGCACTGTGTCAACAGCAGTGCAAAGCGTTTCGATAGACCTAACCACAATTGAGAGTTTGGTTTCGTCGCCATCTGATAGAGATTTGGGAGACCCATTGAGATTGAAATAGCAAATTGTCCCCTCCGATGAGGACTATAATATCTATTGCAATTGATGCTTCAGTGGGGTTTTAATCCACAAGGAGTTGACTTTGGGTACTCCTGTGATTATTGTAAATTAATTTATTATTAGTAGCATTATTTACTATTCTTGAGAGCGTATCATTCTACTCAGCACTGTACATACTTATGGTGACTGAGTCTAACATCACATTGAGTGGACACCAGAATTCTACTGTCATTCTTTAGAACCTTCCATGCTGTTTTAGTAATCCTGACTTCTTTACCGAATGACATAAGGCAGCGAGTATACAAAACACAGGGCCAGGTCAACAACACATACAACAACATTCACTTATGGCTTGCTTAATCATTATTATGGTATAATGAATATGCAGTCCTCGATTTAAAGACCAACACAGTATACTTCCTTCTATTGATGCCCTGCTGACAGTTTTAGTTCCACTTGCTTGAATGCCTTTTTGAGTTGTGCTAATTTCTACCCCAGAGATACACGGTGTTGAAATCTAGGTCTAGCGGTCGACTGTGAAGGGTGAACCCCCCACCACCACCATCACCCTTAGTTAAAAAGTAAAGTCACACGTTTTCTCTGGGGAACTCTTTCCTACGACATGAAATGTATAATTTGAGCAATGTTCCATGGTCATCTCTTAAGATAGCAGTCAGTTTTCTGTCTGTTGTATTTTAATTACAGCAATTTCATTATCAGATTTGTTCCCTATTATTTTCCATCGAGGGGGGACCTCGTACGTCCTGCACTCTCTGCATCACATATGAATATGAAATCAATATGTTAATTTGCCGACCAACATGTAAACAAATATTTATATCATGTCATGTTATTCTGTGGTTACTTTTCCACCTAATTAATTTGATATGTGGTTTCTCAGAATGAACAGAACATGCATTGTACAATAATGTCCAGTCACTTGATCTGTGATTAACTCTTTACAAATGTGCTATGTATTATTCACAATGTTAGAGTGTACACACAGCTGAACCAATATACATTAGAAAAGGGATCGGAGTTATTACCGTATAGCCAAAGTGTACTTATACCTGTATTCAAATGAAAACATATCTTGAGATCCTCTTGTACTTAAATAAGTGCGTGCAATTTCCGTATGTTCATAAAATGGAACGCAAATGCGTTCACTTTGCATTCCAAGATGAATTGGGCCCGTTATGTTATCCACAAATGTGTATATATAATAATTCAATATTCACAGCATGGCTGAACAGATGTTTTCAATTGTATTCAACATTGATATCTGGCGTAGCATAATAGTTTGTCATCTGTTATCGTCCGTTTTAGCTTTAGAAAGGCTCCCCGTAATCTTATCAATATCCTTAATGTGCTGATACATGGGCAGACTTTGCTGTTTGGCCACAGCTGACACAGATCTACGTCCAGTTTGGTGACTTATATGTGTGGCTGGCGATCTTACTTTTTGACACGTTGAATGTTTATGATAACTTTTGATATAAGGCCACTTGCATTCTAGGTGCAGTCTTTTTCTGTATATTATAGAATTTGTTTCCCTTTGTTTGTGATGCAGTAAGAGGATTGACAAGCAAATGCCACCAGCCAAAGGGCTCAGAGGGTGAAGAGGTTAAATGGATTTCGGTTATATATTGAATGGCTATCCCCAGGATGCCTGGACATCTCCATTAATGATTTCCACTTGCAATGACCTTCACGTTGTCAATGGCATTTTTCACTCTTTCTACTTGTTAGATTATATAGCAGATGTGCAACAGCGTTACACAGAGAACAGGTTGTGAAATAATTTAATGTCTGTAAATTTATGACAAGAGAAACAAAGAATTGATATTAACATTCCAGCATAAAACGTGTCATTGCAACAATCATATGACAACAAGTGTAAGTGGACATGTAGTACTTGTAAGCTTGTAAGCTTCCCTGGACACACGTGACATGATTATTTTGGGCAGCTTGGCCGCTTTCGACTAAACTGGCAACACCTCGCTTTGTGTATGGGCCGAAAAACGACCAGCAATCATCATCATCATCAGTTATTTATATAGCGCCACTAATTCCGCAGTGCTGTACAGAGAACTCATTCACATCAGTCCCTGTTCAATTGGAGCTTAAATTCCCTAACATAGACAGACAGACAGAGAGAGAGAGAGAGAGAGAGAGAGAGAGAGAGAGAGACTAGGGTCAATTTTGATAGCAGCCAATTAACCTACCAGTATGTTTTTGGAGTGTGGGAGGAAAACGGAGCACCCGGAGGAAACCCACGCAAACACAGGGAGAACATACAAACTCCACACAGATAAGACCATGGTCGGGAATTGAACTCATGACCCCAGTGCTGTGAGGCAGAAGAGCTAACCACTAGGCCACTGTGCAGCAATGCTTAGTAAAAACTGCTTGGGATCAACCAGAATATATAGACAGTGTGTTCCAAAAAACTAGGTGGTCAATGATCGTGGCCTGTTTGTGTTTGCAGTCATTGGCCGGCCACGATAATTTAGCTCCATATTGTACATTAATTTGACACTGTGGTCTAATTAACTGGTCTGCCTTAGGTAATCTGCTTCAGTCTAATGTCTCTGTTAAAGGGCCACCTCAGACAAAGTGCTTTCCTTGACTGAACTAGTTGCAGACACTAGGTATAAGCATATGTTGCCTTGTGTGAAAGCCCAAGACTATAAGGGTAATTAGACATTACTCTGCACACTGAAAGTTGTCACATATTTGTAAAAGGAGGTGGTAGATATTAGAGAGTTTACACGGGGTGCAGCCGAATTACTTCAGTAGCTCCAATTTTTGTAGGGAAGTAATAGACACGTCTGTGCAATACCACCTATTTTGGGTGGGCATATTTTTCATATAGGAATACATTTGCATTAGCAATGTTATTGAATATATTAATAAATTCTGTACAAATCTCTTAAATTATAAAAAGAGAGAGTTATCAGCAGCTACAGCCATTCATTAAAGGACCTTGCCTTAATGATCTCCACCATTGTACAGAATATGTTATTTTGCACACCAGGAAGTATTAATACTGCACTACCAAAAATATTTGCCTTTACCCCCTAGCCTGCATTCTGGGGACTGTTCCATGCTGCTGTTCCTCTTGATGCCCTGGCTCAAAACCGTGGTTGGGAAACCCAAATACAACCCACAATTAAGAGATTGAAGCTGTGATTGGTCCAACCACTCACACCCCCTCCGCTGCCATTTAAAGTCGAACAAAATAGGTTTGCAGAAAAAGGGCTGCAAGTAGCAGACCCCAAGTCCCCAGCTAGGGGGAGATGGTAAAATGTAGGTGGTAGTGCAGCTTTAAGCTTCATTTTTTTCTTTGTATATTGTTATATATTTCACTACACAAAACAGCCAAAGCCTTCTGGAACATTATAGCTGATTATCATCCTGAGTGAAAGCCAAGACCAAATTAAATCTACTAAAATCCAGAAATTGTAATTAAATAAATGAATCAAAGGGTAACATGTATATCTTTCACACACTAATATCACATTCCAATGTGGGAAGAAAGAAATATATAGACAACATTGTATTTAAATATCTATTGGAAAGTGACCTAGACTGGCCTGTGAACTAGATGTCAACGGTCTATTTTGACCGCCGTGTTTATACCATATGGTTTTGCAGGTTTCAGTGTTCATTTTAATGCTGATTTTCTGATCTTTTAGAATATTTCAGAATTGTATTTTTTTTAAGCAGGAAATGTAAGAATAATTACTTTTTATAGAAAAGTTAATTAATGTAGTTCACACTTATATAAAACTAATAAAAAAATAAAAGTGCATATGATATAATATTTATAATATTGTTAGCTGTTACATGGTATTAAAACAGCACTGATACCGCTTAGCCTAATGGCATGTATTTACCAAATTATAGGTGTTTTTATGTTAAACATCAATTACCCTATAAGCATTGAATATGAAATATAACCCGTCTGTTAATGAGGATAACTGTGTGTCTGTGTTGTTTCAAATTATTTATAAACTCATTAGCCAAGCTTAAGAACAGCCATGGATAATAATTATTTGTAGGGGGGAAAAAAACACAAATACATTTTTTAATTAGGTGTTAAATTACACATAGTGATTGAATGACTGAGACACAGAGACCATTTTGTTCCTAATTACTGTTTTTTTTTGCTATAGAATTAAATTGATAGGAATAAACAATAGATTATGTTAGAATGTTGTTAGAATGTTGTTAGAATGTTCGTTCTCTTTTTACTGGAACAGCGTTACTCTTTGATAAGGGATCACTTGGATAAAATAAACACATTTAATAAAATAAGTGTTACACCCAAGAGAAAGATTGCCAAACCTAACAGTTTTTAGGCACACATGTGTGTATTTAAGATTATCAGTTACGATTATTTATTTCAGTTTAGCAACCTTTGCTGTGAATGCACAGACAATTACATCAATGCTCAAATACAATTAACAAAACAAAAAGGCCCAACAAGGTTATGTTAGTGGTGCGTGGAGAAAGTAACCAGCTACAGGAAAGTCCCTGTAAGAGATTGTATACTGTGGAGCCGGTGGTAGGTGAGCCAAACCATTTGCATACAGAGGTCCCTGCTCTTCTTAGTGTATGGGCAGGCCAGTGCAGGCACAGTGAAGCCTCGTTGGGGTTTTTGGTTCCGGAAATGAAATGTCCAACAGGGCTTCACTATATATATCTTGATTCCGCAAATGCTTCGAAGAGCATAGCAGGACCTCTGGAGGAATGGATACACATTGTTGGGACTCCACAAATTTTGCTGATTCGGTGTTATGTTTTTGGACAAATCCTGTTTTGGGGCATACCTGCCTACTTTTAGGATATACCATCTGGGGGTAAAGGAGTCAAGTGCGGGGGAGAGGAGTTCATTGAGTCATCACGCGGTGGCAGCTAGGGTCATTACCACGCACATTGTGTCATCAAGGCTCCATCCTCTGCTCAATAAGAAGAGACGGGATCCCTGAAATTCATGAGTCTCCCAGACGTTCCAGGAGAGTAGACAAATATATTTTAGGGTTGTTCCTGGATTCTATGTATGTTTTGAAAATTATATCAAATCAATATATCTGTCATACAGTAGCAAGTCTCTAACAGCCAAAATGTGTGAGACCTTTATAAAAGTTTGCCTGGTAATGTTGACTTTCTCACTACCTGGGGACGTCAGGATGTAAGAACTGGAGACTACAAAACTGTGTAAAACTCCTTCAAATTTAACTGGGTTGTTTTTGTGGGTTAGATACAAGCCCCCCCATACATTCACTAATACATACAGTGGGTGAAATAAGTATTGAACACATAAACATTCTTCTATATCTAATGTGGCTATTGTAATGTGATTTACACCAAATGTCAGCAACAACCCTTGCAATCCACACATGCAAAGCCATCAAACCATAGATGGCCATAAATTAAGTTTTGTGTAATAATGAGAAATGACAGAGGGAAAAAGTATTGAGCACATGAAGAAAGGGAGGTGCAAAAAGGCATGGAAAGCCAAGACACCAGCTGAAATCTATCAGTAATTAGAAAGCAATCCTGCAGCTGGTTCAGCCACAACTGATGGCCTATAAAAAGGTGTCTTATTACGAAGGTGTCACACAAGAAACATCTCATGATGGGTAAAAGCAAAGAGCTCTCTCAAGACCTTCGCTACCTTATTGTTGCAAAACATACTGAAGGCATTGGTTACAGAAGGATCTCTAAACTGCTGAATGTTCAAGTGAGCTCTGTTGGGGCCATAATCTGGAAGTGGAAAGAACATAATTTCACCATAAACTAGCCACGACCACGTGCACCACAGAAGATTTCTGACAGAGGAGTGAAAAAAATTATTAGAAGAGTTGTTCAAGAACTAAGGACCACTTGTGGAGAGCTTCAGAAAGACCTGGAATTAGCAGGTACATTGTTTCAAAGAAAACAATAAGTAATGGACTCAACCTCCATAGCCTGTATGCACGCTCACCACGCAAGACTCCTTTGCTGAAGATAAAACATATTGAAGCTCGTTTAAAGTTTGCTGCACAACATTTGGACATGTCTGTGAAATACTGGGAGAATATAGTGTGGTCAGATGAGAGCAAAATAGAATGCTTTGGATGCCATAATACACACCATGTTTGGAGGAGATATGGCACTGCACATCACCCCAAAAACACCATACCAACAGTGACGTTTGAAGGTGGGAACATCATGGTGCGGGGCTGTTTTTCTGCACACGGTACTCGCATACTGCATATGATTGAAAGAAGGATGAATGGAAAAATGTACAGAGACATTCTTGATAAAAATCTGCTGCCATCTATCAGGTTGCTGAAGATGAAACGAGGGTGGACATTTCAGCAAAGCAATGGATCCCAAACACACTGCCAAGGACACTCTCAATTGGTTTCAGAGAAAGAAAATTAAGCTGCTAGAATGTCCCAGCCAATCACCTGAATTGAATCCAATTGAAAATCTATGAAAAGAAGTAAAGATCAGAGTTCATAGAAGAAGCCCACGCAACCTTCAAGATTTGAAGACTATTTGCATTGCAGAATGGGGCAAAATCACAACTGAGCAATGCATGCAACTATTTTCTCCATACAGGTGGCATCTTGAAGCTGTCATTACCAACAAAGACTTTTGTACACAGTATTAAACAATTTTCAGGAAGCGTGTTCAATACTTTTTCCCTATGTCATTTCACATTATTACACAAAACTTAATTTATGGACATCTATGGTTTGATATCTTTGCATGTGCGGATTGCAAGGGTTGTTGTTGACATTTGATGTTAATTTCTTTACAATAGCCACATTAAATATATATTTACTGAGAAAAATGTTGATGTGTTCAATACTTATTTCACCCGCTGTATATGGGGGAATTAGAGCTTGCACTTTTACAACTGCCTGGAATCTGTGTACAACTGGGTTTCTGATAGGAGGTCCCCTGCTGCAAACAAAATACTCAGGGAGTCATGATGACTGAATTGCGATTTGGCGTATAATGCGTTTTTTTACATCTGCGCCTACGCACAAACCACTAGTTTCTAAACCAGTGCTTTTTGCACTTGCGCAGAAGTAAAAAAGCGCATTATAAAATAAAAATTTGTGTTAAACTCATCAGGACCCCATCAGTGTCCACATGTGTACCCAGGAAAGCAATATAATTAGAAGTGTACCAGAATAATCAGTTGTACCCTTACTGCATGGCGTGGCATGCATACAGGGCGGTCTCAGGACCTACAATGAAATCTTAGACATGCTGCAAGTTGGGCACAATTACGCAGGTTTTAGATAAAAGCACAAAGCAAAATCACGCACAAGAGCTGCACATCGTAAATTAGCCTTTTGTACCACTGCCAAATGTGCCAACTCCGCATACAATCATCTCCGCTGCTATCAGGATTAGCTGTTTCAGAAGACATTTCTTACATGAAAACCGTTACCTGTAATGACATTTAGTAGGTTTTTTTTATTGCTTTATCTGAGGTCGCACATCAGGATAAACTTGTTTTGTTTTCCAGTCTTGTTATCTTAATCTAGCCAGTGCCATTTGGCTCATCAGACTCCTCTATCTTTTTCCTTTCCTGTTGTTTACGTTGAGTTTGTAACTTATCCTGTCTTTCATTCCCCACCCATCATCTGCTGCCTGTACCCACACAGGTGTACCTTTTCCTTTTAACCTCCCGGATCCGTGCTTCTCATAGCATCCAATTTTCTTCATGACCTCTCTCCAGCTGACCCTTCCATCACCGAGGCCAGCCAGCACATGATATATTATTTGTAAAAGGAAGCGTGTATCACCATAGAATTGCAGATTCTTCCATGAAATAAACAAACGTGTTTCTCTACCAGAGATTTATCTCTGCACGAGAGTGTGTGGGACATAAAACAGAGATTACTAGCAGAGCAGTTCTCCACCAGGAAATATAGTGCAGTCTTCCTAATAATGAAATATAAATTAGTATTATATTTATGGCATCTGAAATAAAAGCAAAACATTTGTTACAGTTCAGTATAATGTAAAGAAAACTTAAGCAATTGGGAGATGTTTACCTGCTAACTTGTGCAGTTCTAAATTGCCACCAATCAGTAGTAAATTTCGATTTATCTAGTGAAAGTTAGATTATTGAAAGCATGTGATTGGTCGCTATGGGTTAGTGAAACTTTGAGATATGAACCGTGAATGTGAGATATATAATATAGTGTTAAGATGACTTTACTGTAACTCTGTTACAGAATAAAGTATGACCTTCCTGATGAAGCTCCTCCTGCATCTTTAGAACAGCGTCCTGATACAGGTTAACAAACTGAGAATAAAGTCATTTGAATTGTCATGGTATCACGATCCCTGCCCCTGTTTGTTAGTCAACCAATGTACACAGTGCATTTCTGAAAAGCAAGTCTGTGTTGTGTTAGAGAAACGCCTTCTTCTGATGATGGCAAACTACAGAAGTTGAATGAATGAGAGCATGGTGGACATGCTTAGTTAAGTATTTAAGACTTATGAATGTTAAACAGTTTTACTTGTTCTTCAATCCCACAAAACATCTAAGACAAGATATGTGTAACCCCAAAGAGTACCACTGTCCCACAGGCAAGGGTGGAAGGCCAATGTAAATTGTAGCATGGATGTGCTATTTGGGGGTGTAATCAAGTGATTCAGAAGGCATTACCAATTTGCCCCAATTTTTAATTCTGATTATTGTTTTTGGTATTTATTCAGTTCTACAAAAGTATTTGTTGAGACAGATGTTTCTAAAGTTTCCTATACACACATTGATTTGGAAGTGTGGTGTTGGTTAACTGAAACTAACTTCCAATTGCTGTGGAATAGAGCCCAAACAACTAGTAAGAGGTATATTTACTAAACTGCGGGTTTGAAATAGTGGAGATGTTGCCTATAGCAACCAATCAGATTCTAGTTATAATTTAGTAGATTTTACTAAATAAATGATAACTAGAATCTGATTGGTTGCTATAGGTAATGTGTCTACTTTTTCAAACCCACAGTTTTGTCAATCTAGCCCGTAGTCTTGATCAACCTCTGATTGGGATTAAACTGATGTCAGTCAGTACTGTCTGAAAATGTGGTCGCTGATCTGTCTCTATGAACCATGATTCTCCAACCGGGGCCCTCAGTGATCTGCTTGGCCTAAACATTGGTCTATCTACCTATCTAAGGCCAGTTCAACTGAGCCGTTAGCCCCAGTCATGTACGAATCTGTAACTTGTAAATATTTGTACATGTATATGAATGTATACTATATATAGTAATAAATGCCTATGAAATAAATTTATGAGATTCAAATTTGGTCGATGGATTATACTTAAGCTATATAACTATCACATCAAACGGTAGCAAATGTACAAGACCTTCCTTTCAGTTTTCAATTTAAAAGGAAGTTATTTCATTACAAAAAAAAAAAAAAGAGAGAGAGAATCATCATTTTGGATGTTGGAGAATGGCACAGCCTGATGAAACCAACACGAGAGACAAACCAAGTGTATAGATGCAGATTAGGCTTCAGAAGATGAGGGTGTAATAGGGATTTAATGGTAGGATGGATTATAGAAATCCTTGTAACAATGTTAAATAATTATATTTCCAGCCGAAATCAAAGCAGTGCTGATTGAACCCCTCAAGCTGCTTACACGAAGCATTTTGAAGAAAAAAAAAAAAGAGAAGCCCTTAGAGATTGGTCAATCTACAGTGAGAGTGTCCTCTGATGTACTGGAGCTCCAGCTGAACTGACAGTAGATGTGAAGTGGGAATGAAGGTGTAGACACATCGGGTACATTCAAGATATATGTTGTTAACGGAAGGTTTAGAGGCCATATTGCTAATTTACAGTAGACTTAAGCAAACTATATAAGCTGTCGGGGAACTACAAGTATCAGCATGCTCTTCTATAGTTGAACAGAGGCATCATGAATCTGTTTGTTGGGGAACTATGTCCAGAAAAGAGCATGTTCCCTCAGGCTGGCAGGGCATGCTGGAACTTGCAGTTCCCCAAGAGCCAGGACCACAGTTTTCCTGTCTCAGCTACAATTTATGTAGATCAACCTGAAATTTAAAGAAGGATCTCTTTGGTTTCTCCTACAAAGTTGAATTCGTACCTCTTACAGACTTTTTTTTATTACTTTACTGGAAATTCCGGTTATGTATTTCATGGTTGTCTTTTAGTCTTCAGTTAATTAATTTTTTTATGTCTTCTCCTACCCTGCCCTAAAGCTAGGCTTTCTCTCGCAAATTCAAATGTAAAGATGGCTTTTACTATGTAACCTCTGAGCCAGAAATAAAAGCGGAAAATGTAGCCTTTCACCAATCCATTTGCAGAAATGTGACTTTAGAGTTTAGAGTTCACATCATTAATGATTTTTGTGTGAGAGTCATAAACTCGCTATAAAGAGGGACGGCTAAGGTAAGATTTTTTTTTTACGACAAGTATACATGGAGTTAGATATTTTGGATTTACTATATGAAATTAGTTATCTCTGCGCTGCTCATCACTGCTATCTTGGATATAGTAACAGAATCTATTGGTCATGAGCATCACCCACCCCTCGGCTCCATTGACAATAATCTATAATCAATAATAAATAATACTTCTGAGGGTGAAAATAGGGCATTATATATAAAGTTATCTGCATACTTGAATATTTTGTATTATACTTACGGCACTATTTAGGCTAGATACACACTATAGGAAAATTTTTCCTGATACGATATCGTTAACGATTTTACCAGTGATTTAAAAAAATAAAGTCCTGATCGGCATGTGTGTACACACTAGACACATTTTACACGATTTGCCTTCAGATCTGTGCTAACTGTCTTAACCATGGGCTGAAAAGATCGCGACTGCACACTCCAAAGAGATGTATGGACACTGCCGATCGTGAGTACATACACACTGCAGAATTGGAAGGATATTGTTCCATTGTTGAACGACATTTTTAGTCCGGTTTAAAAATCAAATTAAATGATACGATGAGCTTTGTAACGATAATCTTCATCATTGGGGTGTACACACACTAATGCGATATCGGGCCAATCGGTTGCTTATTGTTTGATTGGGCCGACAATCGGCTGAAAACACCTAAGTGTGTACCTGGCTTTATCTAAGCCAGCTTTAAATTGGGGGGTTTGTGTACGAACAATCTGTGATTAAATTACATGGTGGCTGAATGTGACATGTGCATACATTCAACTCTACTTTTGAATAGAGCTATTGATATTATATGGAATCTATACTGTGACCATGATTTAGTGCCACGACATGTGTAAAATTTATCCCAAAGTAGCTCTGTGGGGCATATTCAATTCCGATCCGATCCGCGGTAACGGAAAATGCGCAGTACTGCCGGTAATACGGTACCGCAATAACGCGAATTAGGTTTGCGGCCGTTCCGGCGCGATCCCACGGATCGGGATCGGAATTGAATATGCCCCTGTATGTCAGAATATCATGTGAATTGAAGACCAGCAACCTATAGTATTTGTCAGTGAGAAAGAGGTAATTAAATGATGATATTTACCTTACTTTCATAAGCTGTAATTAAAATTTTGAAGGCGACAGTGTACAGACTGGATGCTCATATTAATCAGATCATTCTCAGATAATGATGATGTTACATGCAGCTGTTTTATACAACGTTAAAGCAGATGTCACCAACTGTAACACAGAAGAAGTGGGATTATTTTTTACAGATTTGCAGATTCCATCTTTGAATGCACAATAGTTACCTAATAAGGTCACATGGCAGTTTTCAGCCAGCTGGACATTCTTGTGAAGGAAGAAACTTGTGGACCACTGATCTGGTAATGAATGAGCCACTCCCGTTTGCATTGACAAAATAGGCTTTGCATAATTTGCATAATTAAAATGACTAGAAGAGAAAGGGTCTCACCACTAACTGCAATGAACTACATTGTATCACTGCTGGAAGTATTAGACAAAGGGAAAAAGTATAGCAGGAGTCATCTTAGAGCACATCCCCTTCACGCGCACTCTGAAAAAATTATTATTTGGATCTGCATTATTTTATTGATTGATGGCTTGTGCAAAACTAAGATGTCAAGTACCTAGTCACTATTATTTTTCAGATAAAACTGTTATATATTTTCAAGTTATTTTGCCATTATTCACAAATTTTGATCCTAAACAGTGTTGGCAAGCAGAGTTGACATTTCTAGGGGCCTCAAACAACCCTATTATCTAAAGTTCTTCATGCAACCACAATGCTATGATTTTTTTGTAACTAGCTGAATGAAAATAAAATTCTAAAACAGTCCTGATTTATTTCAATACACAAATGGCAACAAAATCCCATTTCGTTTAATGTTTCTATAAAAACAGCTTTACAGTTGGCAACATGCAACTCACGAGGGTAACAAAATTTGTTTCTAAACAAATATTTAGGCAGAGGAACATGGCATATCTGTAAGTCATTTTAAAAGGGTGATCATTTCATCCCCCAAGCTGTACACTTTATTGCTCAAATCTTCCTAATGCACCGAGTTTACTGCTAGAGTAGATACCGATGCCTGCAAATAATTCTGAACTGGCACGAGTGCAAGAGAGCAATTGTACATGTGTAGCGGGCAAGCGGAAATATGTCATCGTAGCACACACAATTCACCCACTACATTCTTTTTTTGGCATAGCCTCCCTGCTCTTGTGCTTTGTTCTGGCGTATACTTGGAAACTTTCTCTGGAAGATAGCAATCGGTAACACCAGGCATTTTTGAATTCACAGCTTTTAAAGAAAACATCAGATTATTAGAGGAAAAACAGGATGCAATTAGTTTCGAGCTGGCTGAATCATAAGCAAAGAGATTGTTTAGTCCCCGGCTGCGTACGGACAAAACTGAACTGTTGCTTTAAAGAGATGTTTGCGATCTGTCAGGATCGGTTCAACAATTGTCACGTCTTGGCCCGGTGCCTAAAGGTCACAGGACTGAATCCAAAAGCAGCAGATTCTGAAATGAGGCTCAGGAGGATAAGTTAAGGATCGTGATGACAAGTTAAGGGTGTGTTTACATGCGTTTGTTTGGAAAAAGGAAGGCATTGTTCAACATCTAAGCACAAAGAGTACTCCAGTTCCACAGCTTATAGCATAACGTGCCAGTGAATTACATTGTGTTTTATTTGCTTTTAAAGAAATAAAAAAATGTATGCTGTTTTTATTTACCACTTGCAGGAACGACAGTAAAAACACATCAACCTAATATATATTTTTTTAGTTTTCATTTTGTATTTGTCTGATGTAACTACTAATTACTAAGTCTGCTGGAAGAGAATATTATTCACTGGTACTGCCAGTGTTTGTGTCTCTATCCCATAATCCTTCATTTCCTCTCAAAGTATTTCTGTCACAATACAATGGTGATGGGTATAGTCTAGGGGAAACTAGGTGTAAAATATTCATTCCCTTGTTCTAATCACTGTTAAGCAAAGAAGAAAATAATATCAGAGAGCTTATAGTTACAAGTGTTTTTCCCTTTATTTTCCGTGTAGTTAATTTAAAATATTATTTTTCTGTACAGAAGAATGGAATATTTGATTGTATTAAAGGTATCTACAGCCTTCTACAGTAAACCATGGGAGATGCGAAAGTCATTTTAGGAAATGCAATATTTGATCTTCTATCTAATCATATGGCATTTTTACCGAAGATGTCATGCTCCCCACCCCATTCAGCTCCTCCTCTGCCCTATAACTGTCATATATAGCAATTGAAGTGTACACTAGGGGGTAAATTTATCAAGCAGCAAATTTCTAATGGGTTTAAAAAGGGGAGGCGTTGCCTATAGCAACCAATCAAATTCCAATATCATTTTTTTAGTACATTCTACAAAATGATAACTAGAAACTGATTGGTTTCTCTTGGCAACATCTCCACTTTTTAAACCCCCTTGAAACTCGCAGCTCGATACATTTACCACTAGGAGTGTGAAAACATTGTGGATTGACTAGCTTTTCAGGGAGGTTAAATTAGTAAAGTCGCTATGAAGAAAAAAAATAAAAATAATATATATATATATATATATGAGATACACTAGCTGAACTGTGAATTCTTAACTAAATATATCAGCCATGCTCTCTTTCACTATTTCTTTGCCAGAAGGGAAGTTCTGCGATAGCTGAATAGGCAGACTGTGACTGACAGCATGACATACTTGCTTTGCAGAAATCTCATAAATACTGGGAAAGCGCCAGGCAGCAAAGGGTCACTAATGAATGAAAACCTATGATTATGGCAGAAGTCTAAGTAAAACTAAAACAAAATGGCTCCCAATATCTGCTTAAAAAGTTTATTTAAAATAAATCACAAAAATGTATTCTGAACATCAACATTTGTATTACAATTAGACTAGTGCAGAATGTATAAGTAGAATATTATCTATAAAGAAGCACATAGCAAACACGCTGTATAAT